>NC_133650.1:57383988-57683988 GCF_009905375.1 Apium graveolens
ACTTTGTCAAGAGAAGCAGCACATCCAAGATTCATAAGGTGAATGTAGGGCACATGACCTTAGAACAGTTAATATAGGCTCAAGATGGTTGAGGTAAAAGGAATCTAAAAAAAATCCAACAAAATGGAAGGTAGGAGTTAATAAACAAACAATTACACCCTGATAGGTATGCTCCTAGAAAAACTGTGTGCATTGTATAGTGTTAATCATCTATCTGCTGTTTAAATCCTTATACATTTTACAAATATTCCATCACCTTTGCATCTATCCTGTTATGTCTCAACAACCTTATGCACATTTTGTAAACATGCCATATTTAAACATCCTTATCTTGCTGCATGTAGTATGCCTCAAATGCCTACAATATGCCCATATGGAATAACATGTTTGCACAATCAATGCCTAATAATTTTTACAAATATGGCTAAATGATTCTGTGACTACCCTACAACACTCAACCAACTACATCTAAGACCAAGGTTGACTCAAACTCACCTAAGTCTAAAGATGCAGGAGGAATGAAGTCTAGGAGAAAGGCTAACAAGAATGGACCCAAGGAAACTTGGGTACCAAAATCAAATTGATTGATTTTATGGTGTGGCAGGGAAATGGAAGAAATCTATGGTACTTGGACAGTGGTTGTTCAAGACACATGACAGGAGATTTCTCCCTGCTCACAGAGTTCAAGGAGAGAGCTGGCCCTAGCATAACCTTTGGAGATGACAGCAAAGGGTTTACTATGGGATATGGCTTGATTTCAACAAGGAATGTCATCATTAATGAAGTTGCATTAGTTGATGGTCTCAAGCACAATTTACTGAGCATCAGTCAACTATGTGATAGAGGGAATACAGTTTCCTTCAATTCTGAAGCCTGTGTTGTCACTAGTAAGAAAGACAACAAAGTGGTTCTAACTGGAGTTAGAAAAGGAAATGTGTACATAGCTGACTTCAACTCTACAGATGCAGAATCCATTACTTGTCTCTTCAGCAAAGCAAGCACAGTTGAAAGTTGGCTATGGCACAAGAAGCTATCTCACTTGAATTTCAAGACAATGAATGATCTAGTCAAAAAGGACTTAGTTAGAGGAATCCCTCTAGTTGAATTCTCAAGGGATGGTTTGTGTGATGCTTGTCAGAAAGGCAAACAAAGGAAAGCATCATTCAAAAAGAAGCTTGAAACAACAATTGATGAACCATTACAGCTGCTACATATGGATTTGTTTGGACCAGTCAATGTATTGTCTATTGCAAGAAAAAGATATTGCTTAGTGATTGTAGATGATTTCTCAAAGTTCTCATGGGTCTATTTTCTTGGATCAAAGGATGAAGCAAGTGAAATCATTATCAATCACATCAGGCAAGTCAACAATCATCCTGACTTGAAGGTTAGAAATATCAGGAGTGACAATGGAACTGAGTTCAAGAATTTGACATTAAGGCTGTTCTGTGAAGAAAATGGAATCATGCATGAGTTCTCAGCTCCAAGAACACCTCAGCAAAATGGGGTTGTTGAAAGAAAGAACAGATCTTTAATTGAAGCTGCCAGAACAATGCTTGAAGAATCAAAGTTACCAACATATTTCTGGGCTGAAGCTGTTAATTGTGCCTGCTTCACTCAGAATATTTCTTTGATCAATCAAGCTAAAGGCATGACTCCTTATCAGTTGTTCAAGAGAAGAAAACCAACTCTAAACTTTCTTCATGTCTTTGGATGTAAATGCTTTATACTGAGGAATCAATCTGACCATAAAGGAAAGTTTGATGCAAAGGCTGATGAAGGGATATTTGTTGGTTACTCAGCTGGAAAATCTTATAGGGTCTACAATCTAAGAACCAACATTGTTATGGAATCTGTGCATGTTGTGTTTGATGATAAAAGATTGATGGACTAACAGATGAGGGACATAATGAGAGACTCAAATTTGACAACATTGAGATATATTGTGATGATAGTGAAGAGGAGACTGATGGAGATGACACTTCAAAAGGGATTCAAAACATGCCCTTGGATAATGCAGTATCCGTTGAAAGACATAGTGCATCATCCGTTGAAGTACAAAATGAAGCATCCGTTGATCATAGTTCATCAACGGATAATCGATTTACATCATCAGTTGATAGAACTCCAAGTTCCCTGCAAAGGACCAACAACTCAGGGGGAGTTTCAACTAGTCAACACTCTGTCTCACATCATGACAATACTGAGGCCACCTCATCTAGAGCACATCTTCCACCACAAAGGAAATGGACCAAGAATCATCCCTTTGAACTGATCATTGGTGATGCATCATCTAAAGTGCAAACAAGAAAAGCCACTCAAGATGAATGTCTGTATAGTAGTTTTCTGTCTCAGGAGGAACCTAAGAAAGTGGAAGAAGCTCTATTGGATCCAGATTGGATATTAGCTATGCAGGAAGAGCTGAACCAATTTGAGAGAAACCAAGTATGGAAGCTGGTACCCAAACCAAAGAACAAGAGTCCTATTGACACAAAGTGGGTATTCAGAAACAAGATGGATGAAAATGGCATTATCATAAGGAATAAAGCCAGACTGGTTGCTAAAGGCTATTCTCAGCAAGAGGGAATAGATTTTGATGAAACATATGCTCCTGTTGCAAGACTTGAAGCCATCAGAATATTTCTAGCCCATGCAGCCCATGCCAATTTCAAAGTCTATCAAATGGATGTCAAGAGTGCATTTCTAAATGGGAAATTAGAAGAAGAAGTCTATGTAAGTCAACCTCCAGGATTTGAAGATCCAAATTTTCCAGACTATGTGTATTATCTATTGAAAGCACTCTATGGACTGAAGCAAGCACCTAGAGCCTGGTATGAAACCTTATCAAAATTTCTTTTGGAGAATCACTTCACTAGAGGTACTGTTGATAAAACTCTCTTCTTTAGGGATGTTAATGGCTCTAGTATACTTGTTCAAATTTATGTAGATGACATAATATTTGGCTCTGTAGATGATAAACTTTGCAAAAAGTTTGCTAAGCTAATGCAAAGTAATTATGAAATGAGCCTAATGGGAGAACTAACCTATTTTCTTGGTTTACAAGTTAAACAAGTTAGTGATGGAATTTTCATTAGTCAAACTAAATATATTTATGATCTTTTAAAGAAGTTTGACTTAATGGAATGTTCATCTGCAAAAACTCCCATGGCCACTGCCACCAAACTTGAATTAAATAAGACTGAAAGGTCTGTGGATATTACAAGTTATAGAGGCATGGTTGGTTCACTTTTATATTTAACTGCTAGCAGACCAGATATAATGTTTGCTACATGTCTATGTGCTAGATTCCAAGCTGATCCTAGGGAGTCTCACTTAATTGCTATCAAAAGGATTTTCAGATATCTCAAGGGTACACCAAATTTAGGTATTTGGTATCCTAGAGAATCTGGCTTTGATCTAATTGGTTATTCAGATGCAGACTATGCAGGTTGCAAAATAGATAGGAAAAGTACAACAGGCTCCTGCCAATTCCTGGGAAACAAGCTTGTATCATGGTTTAGCAAAAAGCAAAATTCAGTCTCTACTTCTACAGCTGAGGCTGAATACATTGCTGCTGGAAGTTGCTGTTCTCAAGTGTTATGGATGAGGAACCAACTCCTTGACTATGGACTTCATGTTGATAGAATTCCTATCTTTTGTGACAACACAAGTGCCATAGCCATAACAGAGAATCCTGTGCAGCACTCAAGGACCAAGCACATTGATATCAAGTACCACTTCATTAGGGAGCATGTCATGAATGGTACAGTGGAACTACATTTTGTTCCAAGTGAACAACAAATTGCTGACATATTTACCAAGCCACTTGATGAATCAACATTCACAAGATTGGTAAGTGAGCTAGGTATGCTTAATTACTCTTAAAATTCATGTCTTTATTGCAATTTGAATTGAAGCCTGAAATATATTAGTTGCTAAGAACAAATTTGACTTTTAACATAGTTTATTTCATCAACGGATGTTCCCTATCCGTTGAAAGTCAAAATTGCTCTATCAACGGATAGTCATTATCCGTTGAAAGACAAATACATTTCTGGAATTTTTATCCGTCAACGGATAAAACTGAAGTACCTTTCAACGGATGACAATTTGCCTTATCCGTTGAAATGTCACATCAATCGATTCAGGTGTTTAACAGCCGTTGATTCTATTCTCTTAACCGTTGATACTCATACATACATCTGTATGTATTGGTTTTAAAGGTAGTTTTTAGAATACTTACAGTTTATTCTTAAACGGCTGAAATTCACTAACACATATTTATTGATAAATCTTTCTTTTATATTTTTGTTTATTAATTTGAGAAAGCATATAAGTCCTTCTGATTGTTCATTTTTACTTTACAGCTTTCTTGAAATTTCAAGCATTTACCATTTTCTCTCTGCAAAAACTTCAAGTTATTCTCTGCAATTTCTACTCACAAAAATGGCACCAGTCGTGAAGATTATGTCTCAATCTGGGTTCATCTATGAAAAGAACAATTTCATAGCTTTGGTAGAAAAGAATGAAGCCCACTCAGACTATCACAAAATGATGGACTTCATCAAAAACTGTAAACTTAGCTATGCAATGCTGGAAGCCCCAACAATTTTCTGTGAAGTAGTTGAGGAGATTTGGACAACTGCTGAGTTCAACTCCATGGATATGACTATCTCCTTCACTCTCAAAGGTAAAACTCACTGTATTAACTGTGATGATTTACAAGCATGTTTTAAATTGCCTGAGAACAATGCCATGACACCACACACTGATAGTGATGTATCCAGCATGTTAGATTCCATAGGTTATTCTCTTAACTCTGCTAATTTAGGGAGTATTAGAAGAAAAGGCCTTAGGAAAGAATGGAGTTTCCTTGGGGATGCCTTTATAAAGGTTTTCTCTGGGAAAATTAGTAATTTTGATGCCATAACTTCATCTCTGGTTAATATGCTCTATATGCTTGTTTCTGATAGGTATTTTAACTTTAGCAACTATGTGATGCTAGAATTAGGTACTAGATTGGGTAACAAAGCTAATAGACCTAATAACATCTATTATGCTAGATTCTTTATGTTATTGGCTAACCATGTTGCTGAAGGTTTAGTCATAATCAATGAGAATAATAAACTCAAGTGCTGGGCACAAGAGAAAAGAGTTCTTGCAGACTTGAAGAGAATGGATCTTAACAGCAGTGTGCCATTGGTATATTTACCAATCATGAATGCACCTCAGGTAGGTGAGGTAATTGCTTCTACAACTCCTACTTCTTCCAACCTCTCTATTTCTTTATCTTCTAGTGTGGCCATGAAATCTGTGATGCCCCAACAGATTTCTACCAAGGTCACCAAAACTAAACTTTCAAAATCCAAGACAAAGAAATCCACCTCTGTTGTTTCTCAAAAGACAACAGTTGTAACACCAACTATTAACCCTGAGGTGAGTGAACAGGGTGTGAGTGGTGAGGGGAGGGGTGAACATCAAAGAAACCCCCAGGATAAGGAAGGAAAGTTGAGTGCTTCCCAAGCTAGCCAAGCCACAGTTTCTCAAAAAGCTGTGGTGGTTGAAAAGGTATCTAGCACATCCCTAGTAGCATCCTCCCAAAAGGATGTTACTATTGAAAATAGTTCCAAACCAGGAACACAGAACAAAAGAGGGAGGGACACTAAAGCCAAACACTCACCAACAAAAGCCTTTATTAGAAGAAAGAAGGCCAGAACCCAATCTTCTACACAGGGTGCACACACTGCACAGATACATCCATCTGTATCTATGCCTTCTCAAACTCAGTTTGATGTGACTCCAATAAATGTGGAGTCACAGCCCCATTCTCTCACAATAATCACACATCAATCACCAAACACTTCATCACCATCTCTGGATGTGGATATGTTATTCCCATCAATTCCTGATTCTCCCTCTTTACAACTCAGGGAGAAGCCCCACTCAAATACAGGTGATCATCATCTCTTAGATGATTTGTTGGATCACCCGCAAATTCTTTCAGATATAATTGAAGGATCTGTGTCACCACATCTCAAATCAATCTACACAGATTCAACAGTTATATCACTTTCAATTTCAACTTCTTTTCCTTCTTCAACGGATATCACTCATCCGTTGACAAGTGGTTGTTCTTCAACGGATAAGCTTAACAGCAGTTATCCGTTGATAACATCAGTTTCATCTTCAACGGATATTCCACATCCGTTGACAGTCTCTACACAAATAACTGAATTAATTCCAAGTGTAGAAGACATGAATACTGTGCAATCACTCTTAGGAATTGAGGGAAGGGAGTGACAATTTGAGTGAGAGGCTGGGTTGCTCCCAGGCAAAAGGAGAGATTGAGAGCTCAAAAATGCATGCTATTTCTTCCAGCATGGCAAAAGTAAGTGAGTGGAGTACCACCTTAGTAGGTGAAGGTGAGGGAGTGAGATGTGTGAGCCAGGGGGAGCCCCTGATGCAAGAACATAGAGAAAAAGAGAGAAAAGCAGGTACAGTAGATACAAGGGTGGAACCAGCCATTGCTAATGAGTCAATGATTGTGGATGATGCTGAAAAGGAAAGACAATTTCAGCAACATTACAAAGCTGTAATTGATAACATTTCCTTGGATGCTGACACTTTTACTCATCCTGTGACAGCCTATCAACTGTTGGCTGCTCAGGGCAATGAGGAGGCAGCAAAGGTCACTACATCTAGTGCACACAACAGAATCTCTTCAAAGGGATAAAGCTGCCATTAACAAAATGCCTTCTACAGCTGGTGAGCCATCTGAGGAATTTGGAGCAAATTCTGATGATGATGACTCTATTTCTTTTGATGGAAGCATGAACTTAGGGGGAGATGAAGGCCCTAGTTCAATTCCAAATCTACCTGAATGGGCCTTGACTAAGGAGTATAGATCAGGGGAATTCAATGTCTCTTTAGTCAAACAAATCAACACTATTCAACAGGCCATTCAGAATACTTCACATGCAAGTATCAAGGCTATCCTTCAAGCTCACCTGGACTCACTGCATCTCATGAAGCTGCAGCAAGTGAAGCAGAATCTGAGTATGGATGATCTCAGGAAGGATATTGCTGACTTGAAAACCTATACTTCAGAAAAATTGGATTCAGTCATGCCCTATGGTACATTGCAGGACTTGGTGTTGAGATTGAAGAAAGAATTTGTTACTGAAAAACGATTGGCCAAGTTAGAAGACAGAGTTCAAGCTATTGAAGATTCTGTGGCCACCATTCTTCACAATCAACAATCTCAAACCAGTCTCCTAATGAAGCTGGCAAAAGCACAAGGCTTGACCCCTCTCCTTGATGATAACAAAAAGGGGGAGAGTAAAAGGGAAGGGGAAGGAGAGTCATCTACAAAAGTCAACATATCTAAAGTGCTAGTTCCTGCCATCACTACTTCTCCAATCATTTAAATCAAGGGCAAGCCTGATGGAATTGATTTGATTCAGCTAGCAGCAGCTGAAATTCAAGTGAAAGAGCAAAGGAGGAGAATTGATGAAAGGTTGCAACTGTTGTTTGGTTCTACACAAGACAAATCAACATCTGTGAATTACAGCACAAAAATTGAACCAATCAACATGGAGCTCATGCCAGTAGGGAGTCATAAGGATGGAGAAGCTTCTTCCAAAGAACTACAAGCTATAATTCTCAAGCCCAATGAAAGATCCAATAAGGACTCAACAAAGAATCCTTTAAAAGAAGTGGACTTTCCTCCTCCAAAAGCTGATGAGAACAAGATTTTAGGCAGGAGTATTGCTTATCTCAAAGAGACCATGGATGAGGCTGTAAGGAGAAATAGAGCTATTATCATTAGAGAGGGAAAGAGCATATGTGTGATGCAAGGACATCCCAAATTCTCAATAGCCAAGAAGGAAGAAGCCAAACAATTAAAGGCTGACAAAAGAGCACAAGCAAAGCTTGAACAACAGCTAAAGTCAGGTCTAGTTGAAAAAGAAAAAGGGATTGAAGTCAGGGGTGAAGACAAGACTACAAACCTAGATGAGGTTTTAGGGAGTATATTTGGTGAGAGTGTGGAAGAAAGAGAGGAATGGCAGAAGGGAAACAGAAGAAAGGCCAAGGCACATAGAAAGAGTGGAGATAACACTGAAATAACCAAATCTATATCTAAACCACTACCTTCCATACCTGAACCCCTTGTTGCTGATCCCACAATAAACATCCATGGTGAACCAATCATTCCAAAAGAGGAACCTATTAATTGGGACACTATCAAATTGCCTACCTTTCTAACCACTCTTCCACTACCAAAGAAACAGAAAAGAAAACCAAAATCTACACCTCCCATAACCTCTAAGAAATTCACTCAAAAACAAAAACCTAAGCCTAAGTCACCCATTTCTAAAGATGATTATGTTCACATCTGTGACATAAAAGAAATTTCAGACATTGAACTCTATCTGGATGAGCTGGAGGATGTAAGGGGAATAGCTGCCTACAGACAGCTACCAGAGAGATTAGTGTTCAGATATAAAGGAGCTGGGGAAAGAACATGGCCTCTCCACAGGATTCTGGATGAAGGCTACTCTACCTTGATTAGAGTCTTTTCAGCTATACAAAAGGATTCTGGCTTTACCAGAACTGCCAAGACTAAAATTCTCAACAAGATAGCCAATATAAGGAAAACTTGGAGGGAGCCCAATGCTTTACCCAGGACTTTACTCATTCAAGAAAGGGAAATGAAAATTCACAAATCACCTCATTGGTTGATGGAATTTAGAGATGATAAAGGAGTCAGAAGATTTTTCAGACTTGAAGACCAACTCAAGATTGCCAGCAATGAAACTCTCAAAGAAATGCAATCTAAGTTGGATGTCAGTGTTGAAGATGAAGCTGAATTCTTCAGACAACTCCAACTCCAAATTGAGGAAAATGACAAAAGGCTGGGAAAGAGAACCAGGGAACAAAGAAGAAAAAGATGATTTGCTCAGACTAAAGGAGTGTCCTTGGAAACACTGTAAATCTTCAATTACCTCCTAGTACATACACTTTTGCAGCATTTTTAAATTTCTACTTAGTTTCAATTCATATATTTGTTAAGTGTTTTGTTATCATCAAGTTAACCCTGAATTTATGCCTACAATTCTTATAGACATAAATAGGGGGAGATTGTTAGGAGTGTATGTGCATTAGTTTGATGATATGTTTAACAAAATACTTAAGTAGAAATTTAGTGTCTGTAGCCTCAACGGATAAGACCACTTTGGCTATCCGTTGATGGTGTAGCTTTACTTAGAAATAAGTCTAGTGTTGTAGCATGTTTCAGTCTCTGCATTTAAAATGTAATTCTTGGAAGTTGAGAGAAACTATGAGTCATGTTGACTGCTAGATGATATGCAGATAGGAAGGCCAATTGTAAATACTTCATGCCTTGTAATTTTGTATAAGTGAAGTGGTATCAACGGATGACTTAAAGACCTTCAACGGATGAGAAGCTAAGCTTCAACGGATGTCTCTAAAGCTTCAACGGATAACATCCTTCAACGAATGAGTACATCAACGGATGAAAGCTTCAACGGATGTTCTGATGATTAGCCGTTGATAAGGGGTAGTTGTACCTTCAAACAGAGGCACATGGGTTGATAGAGACAACTGAGATGTGGTAGCCGAATTTCAGGAACAACAGAAAAAGCAGCCGTTCTTCTTTAGTACAAAGATGCAATAGTCAACAAAGTACTGGAGTGAACAGGAAAAGAAGCAAGTGAAGATCTTATTTTATTACTGTATTTTATATTGTTCTTCACTTCTACACTTGGTAATATATAAACCAAGTAGAAGCTAGTAATTAGAAGAGAGATTTTCCAGAGCTGTTTAGAAAAATATTGAGAGAAAATTCATCTAGTTTGTACTAGGATGCAGCTGTGATCAACATTGTTTAATCACAGATTTTCTAAAATACCATCTCTGGTGGAACAACAAATCCACCAGAAAAGTTTTTAAGGTCTGTTGTGTTCTTTACATTTGTGCTTGAATATATATCTGTCTGTATTAGCTTAAAGCAATTCACACACTTGTTCTTCTTGAACACACAACTTTCATAAACTGCTCAAAACTAGAAAAAGTTTTGAGATTTACATTCAACCCCCCTTCTGTAAATCTCATTGTTAGTCCACTAGGAATAACACTACTCGATGGATGATCAGTATCCATCGAGTGAGTAGAAAAGAATATGTTTGGAGTAGAAACTATTGTGGACTCTGTACAGATTGATGAGAATATTGGCATAGATATCTCAACAGTTCCTGAAAGAATTGGCAAGTGAGCCAACATATCGTCCAAATGATGATGCTCACTTGCACTAGATTTTGGCTTCCGTAACAGAGTTAAAGAAGGGGAATCAGGAATTGATGTGTCGATCATATCCACATCCAGAGAGTTTGTGGGAGAATTTGGTGTTTGAGGTGCTTCTATAACTAAAGATTTTGGCTGTGACTCCACATTTATTGGAACCACATCAAACTGACTTTGAAAAGGTGCAGTGACTATGTCTTCAGCACCAGTTTACACAATGTGTGAACCCTGTGCATCCCCAAGGGTTTTTGGTTTCATCTTTCGAGTATAGGTTTGGGGTGAGCTTGTGTCCCTTACCCTTTTGGCCTGTGCTCTTGGGTGATAGCTTTGTTCAATAGTCACATCCTTCCAAAGCTTATGTCGTTATTAAGCACTGCAGTTTGTTGGGAAACTGCAGTGTGGCTAGGCTGGGAAACACTCACCTCTCCAACCTTATCCTTAGGGTTTCTTTGATGTTCACCCTGTCCCTCACCTTTCTTACCCACCTTCACACTCCCCTATTTTGGTTTGGTGGATTTTACAACTGGCATCTTTTGAGAGATACCATATGGGGCTTTCTTTGACTTAAATTTAGAAGTTTTTGATGGTTTGGTAGCTTGGGTAGGCAACTGTTGGGTCATTGACACAGTTTCCGGAGCTACACTATAAGGCAAAGAAATTTGTGAGGCTGGAAGAGTAGGGACAACTGAACTTACCTCACTTACCTGAGGTGCCTCCATAACAAGAAAATAGAAGAGTGGCACCTCTTTGTGATGGTTTGCCCAGTTCAAATCTGCAATAATCCTTCTCTCTTGAACCCAACAATCTAATTTGTTGGTTGGGTTCTCAAGCACAATATCCTCAGAGAGGCGGTTAGCAATCATCATTAAAAACTAGCATAATAAATATTTTTACCTCTCTTATTTAACTCCCCTAACTTAAACCCCAACTCAATTATGATAAGATCACTAAATTTGAAAATTTATCAGTAACAAGCATGTAAAGCATGTTAAGCATAGAGATATTGACATAATCAAAATTACTGATTTTACCAGAAAAGACCTTGGTAACTACATCACACAGATAACTCCATTCCTTTCTAAGACCCAACCTCCTAATTTCACTTAATTTAGAAGTAGAGAGTGCATAGTTTATGGAGTTAAGCATGTTAATAATGTCAGTGTCTGGGTGTGGTGAAGTTACAGTATTATCAGAAATCTTGAAACATGCTTTAACAATATCACTATTAACACATAATTCCTTACCTTTAATAGTGAAAGTGATAGTCTTATCAGCTGAGTTGTATGTAGCAGTTGTCCACATCTCTTCAACAACCTCACAGTAGATGGTGGGTGATTCCAGCATGGCATAGTTAAGTTTGTAGTTCTTTACAAAATCCATCATCTTGTGGTAGTCACCAAACTGTTGAATCCCCTTGTTCACAAGAGCAGTGAAGTTGTTTTTCTCATAAATAAATCCAGTTTGAGACATTATCTTGACGTCAGGTGCCATTGTTAGAGAGTAAAAACTTGCAGAGAGAGAGTAAGTGCTTTTGAGAAAGAAAGAAATTAGAGCAGGTGATTTGAGAATGATAAAAGAAAAGTAATGAAAATGAATTGAGCTTTTATACTATCTCAAAAATAACTGTCAAAAATAATAAAGTAACCAATAAGAATTGCCCAAAGTAGCCGTTTAAAAAAAACTGTAAAAATTCCATCAATTATTCGTCGTGTTATGCTTACAAACTATAAGTATACTTGATGGATAATGTTCAGAGAATCAACGGCTAAGAATAAGACAATTCGACGGATGAGGATAAATCAGTTATCCGTCGAGTCATAAAATATTCCAGAAAAGTAATTGATTTTATTGACAAATAGTAAACCGACGGATGATCAAACTCGATGGATAGTGATCATCCGTCGAGATGTAAATTTTGACTTAGCCAAAATTTCATCCATGACTGAAAAATCAATTAAATTTCTGGCTGCATTATAACTTGCAAATAATCTATAAAGATTCAAGAGTAATTTAGCATACCTAACTCACTTACCAACCTTGAAAAGGTGGATTCATCCAGTGGCTTGGTAAATATATCTGCAAGCTGCTTTTCACTTGGAACAAAATGTAGTTCCACAGTACCAATCATTACATGTTCCCTTATGAAGTGGTACTTGATGTCTATGTGCTTTGTCTTTGAATGCTGTGATGGATTTATATCGCACCGGAGGCATGGTACTTTTTACACATATAAAATCCAAATAAAAGCATATAAATCATGATTAAAACATATGAATCGATTACTAACCTTTAATAGCGATCCAAAAGCAACGATCGGAGAACCTTAGCAGCTGCTCCTCAAACGTGAAGCACTCCACCGGTATCCACCAAGAAAAACGACGTTAAGGAGGAGGAGGAGGTGGAGAGAATTAGGTTTTCTAAAAACTTTTGGGTTTGAATAAAAATAGGGTTTATAATAGTATATTTTTAGGCAAAATTTTCAGCTGAAATTTTCCCATAAAATATTATTATTATTAACCCATTTATTATTCTCATTAATAATTAAAACACCTTTTAATTATTAATCCTTTTTCTAAACACTTTAGAAATAATTCTCTCTCTTGATTTAATTTCCAAAAATTAAATTCTTAATTAATAATATTAAGAACTTTTCTTAATTAATTTATAATCAATTAAATCTCATTTAATCAATTATTAAATTTTCCAATTAATTATTTATTTCATATATAAATAATTATCAGCCATTATTAATTAATTCCTCCACCATTAAATCATTCTCTTTTTATGGTGTGACCCTGTAGGTTCAATATTAAGCCGGTAGTAGAAATAAATAATAATAAAACTATTTTATCATTATTTATATAAATTCTCTAATTTATTAAATACGATTAATTATTTAATCATATTTATTCTACATCGTGAGGGATACTTCTCAGCATATCGCGACTATCCGGATAATACGAATTCACTGCTTAGAATACCAAGAACCTATTCAGTGAATAGTTACCGTACAATAAACTCCTTCTACCCTACAATGTCCTGATTAAATACAAGGCATTGATCTTGTGTCAAGCCTATCTAATTTAATCACTTGCTTACCATTTACTATGCTTAGTTCTATGCAAATTAGAAACTCCTTTCTAATTTCATTCACTCTGGCCAGAGATTCCTGAACTAGCATAAGTGGATCATCCTTGAACATTCGCTTCCTTCACTGGAAGGGGTAGATCCTTTATTGATCATACACTATCTTCATGTACAAATTCCTATACCCAGTAGAGCCCTAATAATTGTCCCTGGAGACTAAGAACTAAACCAAAGCATAGTTCAGTGTACACAAGATGACTATGATGACCTCAAGTCTAAGGATACTTGTATAACTATCACTATGTGAACAACTGCTGACACGTGAGTGAACTCCATCAGTTGTTCAGTTGTGCGAGTCATGTTCAGTGAACTTATTCTATAATAAGCACCTACATACTAGCTATAGTGTCACCACACAAATGTCTATGAGAACAGACATCCTTCATAATGAAGCAAGCATAGTATGTACCGATCTTTGCGGATTATTAATTACCAGTTAGTAATCCTATGATCAGGAACTATTTAAGTTTAGAGTTATCATCTTTTAGGTCTCACTATTATGATCTCATCATAATCCATAAAAAGCTTTACTCTAAACTATGGTATATCTTATTTAAACACTTAAATAGATAGAGCCCGTAATAAAAACAAAACAAGTCTTTTATTAATATCAATGAAATCAAAACAGATTACATAAAAAGTTATTCCTAAATCCTAATACATGATTGGACTTAAGACATATTCCTTTCAATCTCCCACTTGTACTAAAGCCAATCACTCTGGTATCCAATACCCATCTTGTCTTTATGACGATCAAAGTGATTTTCATAAAGTAGCTTTGTGAGTGGGTCTGCTATGTTGTTATGTGTGTCAACTCTAATTCAATACAACACAAGAAATGTTATCGCGCTCCCACTAACCCTTTTGTAGACACATGGTTTATCTACGTTTTTCATAAAACCAAACTCTTTGATTGTCTCATCAAAACGGATGTTCCATCTATGAGAAGCTTGCTTTAAACCACATATGGTTCGCAGCAGCTTACACACTAGGTTTTCATTTCTCTTGGAAAGAAAACCATCTGGCTAATTGCCAGATCTCATAGTCGTAGTAAGCAGCAATCGCAAGCAAAATCCGAACTGATTTTAATAGGGCTACAGGTAAAAGGTTTCATCAAAGTCAATCCATTGCCTTTGTTTGAATTCTTTTGCCACAAGCCTGGCCTTAAAGGTCTCCACCTGGCCATCTGCTCTAATCATTCTTTTGTATCCCGTATACATAGATTTTATTCCGGATTTCATGGCACTATGCCATTTCTCTGAGTCAACACTACTCATAGCCTCATTATAGGTGTTAGGTCACGCACACACTGTAGAGGGGGTGAATACAGTGTATAATACAATCAAATCGAACTTTAATATATTAAGTAACAGAAAACAAACTTTATTGAAACAATAAACTCAGTTACAGTATGGAACTGTTACCTCTCAGTGATGAACAAATATCACGAGAGCTGCTAGGGTTACAATGAATAAACTTCTCGAATATATGATAACACTTATAGTGTAAACCCTAAGTCTGTGTTTATATACTACACAGTTACAAGATAATCGCTAATTGATATGGAATATAATTCTGCTTCCTAAAATATATCAATCAGATATCTTTTCTTCCAAGTATTCCATTCTTCACGGAATTCCTTCTTCATGCATATCTCTTCTTATGTTTATCTCGATCTTCTTTCCTTTAATCAGCTACTGTCCTTCTCTGATCATCCTTCAGCACTTAAGTTCTGATATCTAACTTCTGATGATTATCTCCTGATAATATAAGTACTGATATCCTTAAGTCCTGACTTTCAGTATAAATACTGATCAACAGTTAAGTACTGATTTATCCTGTTAAGTAAGATCTGAAATCTAAACATAAATTATATTAGCCATGACATTATCAAATATATCTAACAATCTCCCCCAACTTGTAAATTAGCATAATATACAAGTTTAACAGATATTTGATGATGTCAAAAAAATTAAGTACAAATGCATGAGAATTAGACTAGATAACTACAACTTACAGTCCTTAAAGCTTTACCAATATTCAACTTCTGATAACAACTTCAGTCTGTACAAATATCAGAATTTAAGCAGTTGTAGATCTTTGACTTGGCTTCATCATCTGATCTCTCTGATGTCAGGAGTTGTTCTGAGATAGTTCTTCAACAAACATTTCTCAGCATATCTGAGTTCATCAATCATTCTCCTTTTGGCATCTTTAAGCTCTGCAGTATCTTCACCAGTTTGAAAGATTGCAGCTCTGAGATCATTGATCTTTGCTTTTCTCAACTCCTGATCTAGTCTTATGACATAGGCTTTGTCAGACTCCAGATTGAATTCAAGTCCCTTAATACCAAGATATGTTCTGATCTGTGCAGTATTAGACTTCATATCAACAATATCACCATTGTGATCTCTGTACTTTGGAACATATGTGCTGTCAGACTTAACAGAATAAAGCCTATTCTCTCTCTGAATCTGTTCTTTTAAGTAGTTTGCAGCAGTCCCTGTTATTCTGTCATCCACTTGAAGTAAGAAAAGTACATGCTCCAATTCTTCAAAATACTTCAATGGAATGGCATTTTGTCTTATATGATAAACCCTACCATCCGTCATGAAATACAACATGATGTATTCTTTCAAGTAGGTATGGTAAACCATATGTACAGATTCCAGTTGATTCAATCTCTCAGGAGTTGCTCCAATACCTGGTTCACTCAAGGAAGTTGGATCATTGGTAGTGTTGTGTACTCTTCTTTCATCAGCACTTCCCAATCCAGTTTTATCTCTTGCTTCCTTTCCAGTAACTACTCTAGCTTCAAAACCACTTGCAGTAGTCTTCAAAGGTTGAGTCTGTTTTGCTTTAGTGAATCCTGGTAGGAGTGTCTTTGATCTATCTTCTGATATCAAGTTAACTTGAGCTATGTCAGAAGTACTTGCTTCTTCTGAATATCAGAACTTACAATTTCTTGACTCTGAACAACTTAAGCCATGTCAGAGGTTGTTTTAAGAACTTTTCTTGAAGTCAGAGCAAGATCATCCTTTTCATCAGTAATTTCTTCATCCTCAGGAGGTACATAAACCTTGATAGGTTCACCAACTTTTCTTTACCCTTGGATCTTGGATCTATCTGTGGTTGTGATCTAGCCAATGTTGCTTCAGTATGTGTCCTTTCTTTGATCACAATGCCTTTGAGTTTTGGAAGTGGCTTTTTACCAGAAGCTTCAGATTTAGATGTGATTTTCTCTGATTTAAGTCTGGCTTCTTCTTCCTTTAAACTTTCCAAGTCCATTCCTGGATTTTCCTGAAGAAATAACTGTCTTGACATTTCCTCATCAAGATCTAAAAGTTCATTAGAACTTATCCTTTTACCAGCAGCAGAACTTATTCTTTTCCCAGTATTAGTACTTGTCCTGTGACTAGCTTGTATTGATGTGAATCCTCTACCTTGACTATGACCTCTACCCATTCCAGAGCTTCCTTGATCATCTTTTTCATTATCCTTTCCTGTCAGTGTCTTGTCAGTCTTGCATTTGGACTTAATCACTTTCTCCCCCTTTTTGGCATTAGCAGGTAGTAAAAGAGAGATAAGCAATTCCACTGAGGATTGGATTTCAGTTAGTTGTGATTGCTGAGAAGCTTGATTTTTCAGAATTTCATCAATCTGAGCTTGTTGATGATCTTGAGTCTTCTCAATATAAGCAATCTTGTCAATGGTAGGTTGGAAGAACTTTTTCTTATCAATTTTCCAAACTTGTTCCTGTTTGATAAAGTTCTCCTGAATCTTGTGTAGCTCTGCATGAGTAGTTGAATGAAGACCTTGTAAATGTTTAGTACTCAATGCAGTGACTCTAAGCTGAGTTTTGAAATCATCAGAATTTAACATTTCATCAGCTTTAGTCAAGTGCTCAGCAAGATGCTTGTCAGTTGGAACACATGAAACTGAGTTCCATTCCTTAGTCCACTCCTGACCTGCAGGAGTTTCACTCCAAGGTACTGGTGCTTCTCTGGTAACAAACTTCTTAACCAGTTCAGACTTAGGAAGAGTCTGTTGAGGAGTAAGTCCTGAAGGACCTGCTTCATCAGCATCTACAGTTGGAGCAGCATCACCAGTATCTCCAGCATTTGCAGCATCAGAACTTAAAAAATCAGTATCTTCTGATAAGACAACAGTGTGAGTAGCAATGGAGGCTTCAACATCCTCTAATTGCTGATCTTGTTCTAAGTCCTGATCAACAACCATATCCTGATGCTCACCTAAATTCTGATCATCAGCATCTTGATGCAGAGAAGGTGTTGTTGATAACTCTGGAGTTTGAACAGCATCAGTAACAGGTGTTGTGGAAGGAATATATGCTGTTGGAGCTTCTAAGAGAAGTACTGCAGGCACAACCAAGTTTTGAAGATCAATATCAGCACTTGTGCCTGGATCAACAGAAGACACAGAAGGTGTGTTAGCCTTTTCAGAAACAGCTTCCTGAGATGGAGTTGATGGAGAAGAAGTGACTGGAGCAAATTCCTTGTCTTGTGAGATCAGAGATTCCTGATCCCCTTCCTTAGCTGCTTCCTCTTCATCATCTGAAACTGGCCTTTTTGCCCTCTGTTTCTTGTATCTCTTTGTTGATTTGGATTCCTTGGGAGTTTCACGAACTGTCATTCTTCTAAGGCGTTTGAGAAGCCTTGATCCCCCAATTCCAGAATCCTTCTGAGAAGTCACTTTCTCAGCTTCACCTACAACAGGTTTTGAAGAAGGAACCTGTTCCTCAGTATCAGATTCATCTCTCAGTACAGTCCTCCTCCTCTTTTGAGGTGTTAGAGGAATAGTTTTTGTCCTCTTTGGCTTGGAGGATGAGGGTTGAACAGTCTGTGAAGTAGAGAGATAGGATTTGAGATAAGTCCTGAGGGTAGGTTGAGTAGTATGAGTGGTAGGTGCTGAGGATGATGGTTTTTGGGTGTATGTGGTTGGTTGGACATCAGAGTAAACAGATCTATAAGTATCAGGATCAACATTTACTAGGATCTGTTTTACAGACTGAGGAATCTGTAATGATCGAACCACTGT
Source organism: Apium graveolens (assembly GCF_009905375.1). Lineage (NCBI taxonomy): Eukaryota > Viridiplantae > Streptophyta > Magnoliopsida > Apiales > Apiaceae > Apium > Apium graveolens. The sequence goes on from NC_133650.1 coordinate 57,402,517, forward strand.
TTTCTTAGTATCAGCATTTACCAGATCATTAAAGTATCATTTTGCAACTCTAAAAGGTGGGGTTGAGGAACTGACTAATTGAGGTTCATCAGTACAAAAAGTATATATAAGTTGACAGAATCTAGCAAAATAGACAACATTTCTATCCTCTGTCATCCTATCCCCAATAAAACCAATTATTCCAGTTGCAAAATCAAAATGAGTTTGATGGATAATAGCATACCCTATGTGCTGACTCAGAATTGGGATAACATCAAAATTTGAACATTTGTTCCCAAAAGCTTTGGTGATGTAGTCAAAGAAGAAACTCCATTCTCTTCTGATATTAGCCCTTTTTAACTGCCCAAGCTTTGCCAAACTCTTTTTATATCCCAAATCAGCCATTAACTCCTGAAGTGCTGATTCCTCTGGAGTTGAAAAAGTACAATTTTCTGGGAGATGTAGAGCTTTGCGTATTGTACCAGGAGTGACTGCATAAGATGAATGACCCACTTCAAAAACAATACTGGGAGTGCCATGTTTACCACCATCATCAAAGTGCCCAGTCCGCCAAAACGTCAGAACTTGTTGACTCGAAAAGACTTCAGGCTGAGTTAATACATACCCAATCTCACTGTGTGCAAGAAGATCTTGCACAAAATGCAATTCAGATGGAGCTTCAGCATGATCAAGAATTGCAGCATAGTTGTTTGGAACAAACTTAGCTCCATCAATGATTAAATCCTTAGGTGCCATGTGAAAAATTGAGATTCAAAAGTGCCTGTTAGGTGTTTGATAAGATGTCTGTATGAAAAACCAACGTGAGAAGAAAGAGAGTAAAAGTAAGTAAAGAGAAAAAATACGAAGAAAATAAAGGATTAAAGAAATCCTCTCTCTGTTGTACTTATACTCTGAACAAAAATGTTACCGTTGGACACCTGTCAGACATGCAGTAATAACAGATAGTTACTGGGCTCGAGAAAACAGGAATCATTACTTACCCAGTTGCCTGTTTTCAAGGAAAAACCGTTCCACTTACCCAGATATTCCATTAATCAAGGTGAAACAGTTTTAATTCAAAATTGAAACCGTTCCCACTGAGTTAATTATTTTTCACTGCATCATTAATATTCTGAAAGTAAATCACGTAAAAATGACCAAGATAAATTATATGAGTAAGTGCTGATAAAAAAAAATCAGAACTTAAATTAAAACATAATTTATATGGTCATCAGAATATCAATCAGGATTTATCAATGCATTACCAAATATCTTAGAGACAAAATCTTGAAGCAAAACCAAATTTCATTAATATATCAAGAGAATACATTTATGAAATGGAAATTACATCAGTACTTATGCAAGATTTCCCTAAGCTACTAAACCTAACATCAACAGCTTTAGTCCTAGCTAAGAAGCCTGACAAAGCTGATGATGAAGAAAAACAGGAAGAAGACAAGATTAAATCATTTCTTCTTCTTCCTACTCTCGACAAACAGAATGGCGAGTCTGATGATTCGCTCTTGCTGGCGGAGAGCTGCCAGTCTTTCCTCCTCCAATCGCTCCAGATGGCGATGGTAATCCATATAGAAGAACAGGAGGTGGGTCAGTACCTCCTGTGGGACAGAGTCCCATATCTCCTCAAGAATGGCTGTGACATGCCATTCCTGCTGCCATTCGGCACAGCTTAGCTCCATATTGAAGTTTTGGTAGTTCAAAAACATGTTGAATCTGACCATTGTGTTTTTAAAAGAAAAAGTATGAAGATAAGTGTGTGAGAAAGAATTTGATGGGAAGGCTGATGTGAAGTGGCTGCTTATATAGGCAAGAGAATGCCAGGAGACGTAAAGGTTTTTAATGCTGACAGGTAGAATTAATTCTACCTCGTCTCCCTAGACTTTGAAAAAGAATAACATTCATTGGAAAGAGGAAACATGGTTTAAAGCGCACAAGAAACAAGTAGCAGTGGACTGTTCAAGTACGAATACCATTAACCCTAATCATAGTGACTATTAATCTTCCACTTCAACATATTTAAGTATTAACTGAGACTGTTATCAAATTTTATTCACAGATAAGTCAAGTGAAACATTAGACTGTAATATCAGAACTTAGACTTATATCAGAACTTAACAGTCATCAGTACATAATTTCTTAACTCGAAAAAGGAATGCCTATCTTAGTAAGTCCTCATACAAGTTCTGAGTTATACTCTTCAGAACTTAATCATCAGAATATGCAACCAGAGCTTGTCCTCAGAGTTTGTGCAGAATGACACAATGACTGTTTATCTAAAATAACATAGACCTCCACAGAAATTTTCATCATTCAGATGGAGTGATTAGTGTGTGCATTAAGCTAAATAACAGACAAAGAGTAAAGTCTGATTCACTTCAGTACATCTTAGAAATAAGGCATAACTAAAATTTTGCTAAAGAGCTGTCATTGTCCTGAAACCTACTGATGAATGAGTTCATGCTTGAGTCCACCTCAACTGTTTTGTGCTAATTTTATGCATCTTTTGAAATTCTATTTTACAGTGGCTTCTCAGTGTAAGTGAGTCACGACTGCTTATCAGAATTTATGCTATTATCAGAGTATTTCTCCAGTAATCATAGAGTGTGAAAAGTCACCAAGAAACTATTTTGCTTTTCTAATGCATATTTACTTAATACCAGCAATGCACTTGGGTCGTCCCTTCCACATTTTTACTCTAGATCTCAAAGGAGTACCTGATTTTATTCTTTTATCTTTTTGCTTTTTCTTTTGATAAGTGAGGTTTATCAGCACTTAGTACATTCAGCAGTTTTACTAGTATCAGAACTTATCAGATGAGTAGCATTATTCTAATTTGTGACTTAGTAATAAGATAAACAAAGTAAACTCAACTAAGCTCAATTATCAGAATTTGCTAGTGTCATAAGATTTCCACTGAAATAATTACTTCTTACATGGAATCATTTATTTATTGAAGACTACTAGGTCAGTATCTAGCACAGTTATCCTCATAGGATTGAATAGTTACTTGAACAGACATATCACTTATCAGAGTTTAGAAACATATATCAGACAACAATCAGTACTTAAACGCGTATTTCAATTAATCACAGAATAAACAAAGAGATTACATTCTGTAAATACTGATCATAAAGTCTGATGCATCAGAACAAAACTAGACAGATTTAGAAAAAGAACCTGAAACCATTCCAAGTTCATTTACCAATCTTGTAAAAGTGGATTCATATAGTGGTTTTGTGAAGATATCTGCTAGTTGTTGATCTGTTGGAACAAAGTGCAATTCCACTGTACCTTCATCCACATGTTCCCTTATGAAGTGGTACCTGATGCTGATGTGCTTTGTCATAGAGTGTTGAACTGGATTACCTGTCATAGCAATAACACTTTGATTATCACAGTAAATAGGGATTTTGAAATATGTTAACCCATAATCCAGTAATTGATTCTTCATCCAAAGAATCTGTGCACAACAGCTTCCTGCAGCAATATACTCTGCTTCTGCAGTTGATGTGGAAATTGACTTTTGTTTCTTGCTGAACCAAGAAACCAATCTGCCTCCAAGAAATTGGCAGCTTCCACTTGTGCTTTTCCTGTCAATTTTGCAACCTGCAAAATCTGCATCTGAGTAACCTATAAGTTTAAAATCTGATTCTCTAGGATACCATAATCCCAGATCAGCTGTTCCTTTAAGATACTTAAAGATTCTTTTCACAGCTGTTAAGTGAGGTTCTCTTGGATCTGCTTGAAATCTTGCACAAAGACAGGTAGCATACATGATATCAGGTCTACTAGCAGTTAGATAGAGTAGAGAGCCAATCATACCTCTGTAGCCAGTAATATCTACTGATTTACCAGTATCCTTATCCAGTTTTGTTGCAGTGGCCATGGGAGTGGATGCACTTGAACAATCTTGCATTCTAAATTTCTTCAGCAAGTTTCTGGTGTACTTGGTTTGACAAATAAAAGTGCCTTCTTCATTCTGCTTGACTTGAAGGCCCAGAAAATAGCTAAGTTCCCCCATCATACTCATCTGATATCTTGACTGCATTAGTTTGGCAAACTTCTTGCAAAGTTTGTCATTTGTAGACCCAAAAATGATATCATCAATATAAATCTGGACCAGAAGTAAGTCCTTTCCATGGTTGAGGTAGAACAGTGTTTTGTCTATTGTTCCTCTGTTGAATCCACTTTCTAGAAGAAACTGAGCTAAAGTCTCATACTATGCTCTAGGAGCTTGCTTAAGTCCATAAAGTGCTTTATCAAGCCTGTAGACATAATCTGGATGTTTGGTATCTACAAAGCCTGGAGGTTGTTCAACATATACCTCCTCCTCCAATTCTCCATTGAGAAAAGCACTTTTCATATCCATTTGAAAGACCGTAAACTTTTTGTGAGCAGCATAAGACAAAAATATCCTTATGGCTTCTAACCTAGCAACTGGTGCAAATGTTTCATCATAATCAATTCCCTCCTGTTGAGAATATCCTTTTGCAACCAGCCTTGCCTTATTCCTTGTAATTATGCCATCACTGTCAGTTTTGTTTCTGAATACCCACTTTGTACCAACAACAGATCTATTATTTGGTCTTGGCACTAGGGTCCAAACTTTGTTTCTTTCAAATTCATTTAACTCTTCCTGCATTGCTTGCACTCAATCAGCATCTTGAAGAGCTTCTTCAACTTTCTTTGGCTCAGTCTGAGAGAGAAAATAATTGTAGAGACATTCATTTGAAGTACCTGTTCTAGTTCTGACACCTGCATCAGGATTTCCAATTATCAAATTAGGTGTATGTGATTTTGTCCACTTCCTTGCAGATGGAAGGTTTTCTCTAGAACTGGATGCTCCCCCATGATCCATGCTATCTTCATTTTCATTTTCCGATGCTCCCCCTGAAACTATGCTCTCTGAGTTGGAGTCTTTAGTATTTAGATTTTCAGCACTATCAGAACTTGGCTTATCAGAACTTGACGAATCAGAACTTGAAGAGCCAGATGTATGTTCTGATGTTTCTTGAGATGTGGTAGGATCCTGAGTATGCTCCCCCTGCATAGGTGCATCTTCCTTTGACATAGTCACCACAGTTTCAATAACATCAGAGTTTAATCCATCAGAGTTTACAGTATCAGGACTTAGACTGTCAGGATTTTCAGTATCAGAATTTGAGTCTTCATTTTCAAATCTCAGCTGATCATGGTCAATGAAATCTTCAAGACCAGTAATCTTCTTGTCATCAAAAGAGACATTGATAGATTCCATGACCACTTTTGTTCTCAAATTATAGACTCTGAAGGCTTTTGTGGAAAGTGGATATCCAACAAAGATTCCTTCATTAGCTTTTAGATCAAACTTTGATAGCTGTTCAGGATGAGTCTTGAGAACAAAACACTTGCATCCAAATACATGAAAGTATTTCAGATTTGGCTTCTTTTTCTTCACCATCTCATATGGTGTTTTTCCATGCTTGTTAATGAGTGTTGCATTTTGAGTAAAACAAGCAGTCTGCACAGCTTCAGCCCAGAAATAGGTTGGAAGCTTTACTTCTTCAAGCATTGTACGTGCAGCTTTAATGAGAGTTCTATTCTTCCTTTCAACAACTCCATTTTGCTGTGGAGTTCCAGGAGCAGAAAATTCCTGCTTTATTCTATGGTTTTTGCAGAACTCTTCCATTATCAAATTCTTGAACTCAGTGCCATTATCACTCCTTAATATTTTCACAGAATCTTTGACCATTTTATCCAGATGTTTGACATGATCAATCAAGATAGATGCAGTTTCACTTTTTGTGTGCAAGAAATACACCCATGTATATCTGGTGAACTCATCCACTATGACCAATGCATACTTCTTCTTTGCAATTGACATGATATTTACTGGACCAAATAGATCAACATGTAGTAGATGATAAGGCTCAAGAATTGATGATTCAGTCTTGCTCTTGAATGAAGATTTTCTTTGTTTGGCCTTCTGACAAGAATCACAAAGACCATCAGGAGCAAATACTGACTTTGGCAGTCCTCTCACAAGATTTTTCTTGACCAGTTCATTTATATTGTTGATATTTAAATGAGAGAGTTTCTTATGCCAATTCCAGCTTTCTTCAATTGATGCTCTACTCATCAGACAGATTGCAGAACCATCAGTACTTGTTGAAAGCTTAGCTTCATAAATGTTACCACGCCTGTATCCTTTCAGAACAACTTTGCCTTTCGATTTACTCACAATTTCACAGTGTTCTTCAAAGAAATCAACATGATAACCTCTGTCACAGATTTGACTTATACTCAGTAGATTGTGTTTAAGTCCTGAGACCAAAGCTACTTCTTTAATTATGATATTTCCAAGATTGATATTGCCATATCCCAATGTTTTTCCAATGTTGCCATCTCCATAAGAAACACTTGGGCCAGCTTTCTCCACAAAAATCTGATAGCAGGGCCTTATTTCCAGTCATATGTCCTGAACATCCACTGTCCAAAACTAGAATATTTTTCCTGTTGCCCTGCAATCACAAAGACCACTAATTATTAGTTTTAAGGACCCAGACTTGCTTGGATCCTTTGGCCTTATTAAGTTTGTTAACATTTGCAGCGGATTTAGCATCAGAGTTTATGTTAACATTTTTCTTATCAGAACTTACACTATCAGACTTTGAATCAAAATTTACACTAGAAGGAACAATGGAAACTTTCTTCAAAGAAGGTTTTATTTGATAATAATCATAGTACAAACTATGATATTCCTTACAAGTATAAATGGAATGCCATAAACTACCACAATGAAAATAAGGATTTTGTGGTTTGTATCTAACAGACTGACTCTTAACTCCTGATTTTGAAGGTAAGGAGTTAATATTCTTATTCTTCCAGCAAAAAGAAGCCAGATGGTTAGAACTTCCACAGTTATGACATGTTTTCCTAGGAGCATCGGGAACAGGTTTATAATTATTGCTTTTATTCACACCTTCCTTTCCATTCCTATTTTTCCTAGGTGATTTTACCTTGTTTGCATTCTTAACATCTTTCAGCTTATGCTTAAGCTGCTTCTTTGTCATTAAGCCTATGTTCACTTCAGCTGTCTTTTCCTGTTTTAGTTTGTCAGAAGTTAATTCCTTTGTAACTTCTAATTTCTCATTTTTAGACTTCACAGTTACAAACTTAACAGGTTTTAACTTTGGATTTTGCTTATCAACAGGCTTAATTTCTTCAGTTCCTTTATCATTCTTATCTTCTCCATAACCTAAGCCCTCTTTCCAGTTTCCACTACTTGGCAAATTTTGAGTTGTTTTGCCAGAGTTAGTCCAAGTCCTGATAATCTCTCTTTCCTTTTCTAACTCAGTTTTTAGAGATTCATTCATTTTTAGCACTTCATCCCTAACATAAAAAGCATCATCTCTATCCTTCTGAGTTTGATGGAACATGACTAACTCTTTTTCTAAGAAATCATTTCTTTTCTTAAATGCAAGATTTTCAGAAATTAATCTTTCACATGTTAAAGTTTGATCTCTATAACTAACAAACATGGTTTTAAGATATCTTCTCAACTCATTAATATCATCAGTATGAAAAGCATAAGTAGTCTGAGGTACCTTTGTTTCAGCAGCTTCAGAACTGCTCTCAGCACTTTCTTTATCAGCATTTGCCATCAATGCATAGTTTTCCTCACTTTCAGAGTCTGAGGTGTCTGTCCAGCTTTTCTGCTTTGTGACAAGAGCCTTGCCTTTGTCACTCTTTACCTTCTTGCAATCAGGAGATATGTGGCCTTTCTCACCACAGTTATAGCATTTAACATTGGTATAATCTCCTCTGTCAGACTTTCATCCTCTGCCTTCAGATCTTCTGAAATTCTTCTTATTAGAACTTATGCCTTTCCTGGAAAACTTCTTTCCCTTCCTGAACTTCCTGTATGCAATCTTTGTGATTCCTTTCACCATAAGAGCACACAGCTTCATCATCTTCTCATCAGCATCAGTCTCAGGCAAGCTTTCAGAATCTTAGTCATCATCACTTTCAGAACTTGATGACTCAGTTTCAGACTTTATGATAAGAGCTTTACCCTTGTCTTTCCTTGAGGAAGCTGCTTTGGGGAATTCTTCTTCAGCCTTAAGAGCAACTATCCTTGACTTTCCTCCTTTCCTCTTGCTTCTTTGTTCCATCTCAAGCTCATGAGTCTTGAGCATTCCATAGATTTCGTCAAGAGTTGTTTCATCAAGATTGTAGTTGTCTCTTATTGTCGTTGCCTTCAAATCCCAGCATTCAGGAAGAGCCAACAGGAACTTAAGGTTTGAATCTTCAAGATCATACTCTTTATCAACCAATGACAAATCATTCAAAAGTTTGACAAATCTATCATATAAATCATTCAATTACTCATTAGTCTTTGAGTCAAAGTGTTCATACTCTTGAGTGAGTATTGTCTTCCTGTTCTTCTTAATTGTGTCAGTTCCCTGACACCTTATTTCCAGAGAATCCCATATCTCCTTAGCAGTCTTGCAGTTGATTACCCTGTTTGACATTACATTATCAATGGCACTATGCAGTAAGTGTCGTACCTTGGCATCCTTAGCAATTGATGCTATATCTTCAGCAGTATAATCACTCTTCTCCTTTGGTACGGTCTTTGCTGCTTCACCTGCAACTGCAACAGCGAGCTTGGTTGGTTTGTGAGGCCCTTCCTTGATTCTATTAAGGTATTCTGGATCTGTTGCTTCCAGGAACATGGTCATCCTTACCTTCCATATGGGATATTCAGATGGTCTCAGTATGGGAACCCTGATAGTCTCATACCGACTTTGAATTTGTGGCTTTGGAGGTTCTTCAGTTTTGGTAGGCTTAGTTGGAGTTTCTGTGTCAGACATGATTGTGTTTGGATCTTTAGCTGTATGTGTGTTAACAGATTGGCTCTGATACCACTTGTTAGGTCACACACACACTGTAGAGGGGGTGAATACAGTGTATAATACAATCAAATCGAACTTTAATATATTAAGTAACAGAAAACAAACTTTATTGAAACAATAAACTCTGTTACAGTATGGAACTGTTACCTCTCAGTGATGAACAAATATCACGAGAGCTGCTAGGGTTACAATGAATAAACTTCTCGAATATATGATAACACTTATAGTGTAAACCCTATGTCTGTGTTTATATACTACACAGTTACAAGATAATCGCTAATTGATATGGAATATAATTCTGCTTCCTAAAATATATCAATCAGGTATCTTTTCTTCCAAGTATTCCATTCTTCACGGAATTCCTTCTTCATGCATATATCTTCTTATGTTTATCTCGATCTTCTTTCCTTTAATCAGCTAATGTCCTTCTCTGATCATCCTTCAGCACTTAAGTTCTGATATCTAACTTCTGATGATTATCTCCTGATAATATAAGTACTGATATCCTTAAGTCCTTACTTTCAGTATAAATACTGATCAACAGTTAAGTACTGATTTGTCCTGTTAAGTGAGATCTGAAATCTAAACATAAATTATATTAGCCATGACATTATCAAATATATCTAACAATAGGTCTTAGGGTCGTCTTCATCAATGATTGACAACTCATTGTCATTCTCAATGACAAGGTCATAATACCTCTCAGGTTGGCGAGACACTCTCTCTGACCTACGAATGGGCTGTTCCACAGAAGGTTGTTCAGTCAGAACAGTTGTTTCCACTTGATCCGTAGTAGTTTGTGCTTCTTGAACTTCATCAAGTTCAATTTTGCTCCCACTATTTCCTTTAAGGATAAACTCCTTTTCCAAGAAGGTAGCATGTCTTGAGACAAACACCCGATGATCGGTGTAAAAGTAATACCCTAAAGTCTCTTTAGGATATCCCACAAAACTACATTTTATGGATCGATATTCCATCTTATCTGGGTCAACTTACTTGACATAAGCTGGACATCCCTAAATCTTAACGTGTTTAAGACTCGGTTTCCTTTCTTTCTATATCTCATACGGAGTTTGAGGAACAGATTTGGAAGGCACCTTATTCAGTAAATATGCTGAGGTTTCCAATGCATAACCCCATAGGAATACTGGAAGATTTGTATAGCTCATCATGGACCGAACTATGTCTAACAAAGTTCGATTTCTCCTTTCAGATGCCAATCTGGAGGCGTCCACTGGGAGACTATACCATTTACTTTGAGATAATCCAGAAATTTTCCATTCAAGTATTCACCACCGCGATCTAATCGAAGAATTATAATACTATGTTTGGTTTGTTTCTCCACTTCATACTTATACTCTTTGAACTTTTCAAAGGCTTCAGACTTGTGTTTCATCAAACACATATCTGAATCTAGATCTATCATCTATGAAAGTAATGAAGTACGAAAAATCCACTTATGGCTTGCGTAGACATTGGTCCACATACATCTGTGTGTACCATTCCTAGCAAATTTGCAGCCCTCTCTCCATGTCTACTAGATGGAGACTGTAGTGCCACAATGAAGTGAGATTTTCATCATCCCTTTTCTTTTATTAGTTTGTTCAATCTGAAGTAAATTATGTCACATTTATACAAACCATTATTTAAAGTACCACGTCCATAAAGAATATTATCTCTAAGAATAGAACATTCATTATTCTCAATAATAAATGAAAATCCAGCCAAGTCTAACATGGGAATAGAAATAATATTCCTCACAATCGAGGGAACAAAATAACAATTATTTAAAACAATAGTCTTGCCCATAGGCATATGTAAATGAAATGATTCTACATCTTCAGCATCAACTCTTGCTCCATTTCCCATCAGTAGAATCACCTCCTCTTCCTCAAGAGTCCTACTTCTCCTTAGTCCCTGCAACAATTGCAGATATGAGAACCACAGGCGGTATCTAATACCCAAGTAGAAATTTGATTTAATGACATATTCACTTCTATCATGAACATACCTGAATCAGAAGCGGTAGTCTCACTACCCTTCTTCTTATTCAATTCTGCAAGGTAAACCTTACAGTTCCTCTTCCAGTGCCCCACCTTGTTACAGTGAAAGCAAACAACTTTGCTCTTGGGGTCTTCAGCTTTTGGTGGAACCGGCATTTTCTCACTTACTTTCTTCTTCTTGGAAGGGTTCCTCTTCCTTTTCTTAGGATTGGAACCTTCACCAATTAGAAGAACAGAACTCTTCTTAGGGGGAAAATTCGATTCCGCAGTCTTCAACATGTTGTGGAGTTCAGGCAGGCTGACATCCAACTTATTCATGTGAAAGTTCACAACAAACTGCGAGAACGAACTCGGAAGCGATTGCAAGACCAAGTCTTGGCTCAGCTCCCCATCCATGGCAAAACCAAGTTGTCCAAGATGTTCAATCAAATTGATCATCTTAAGTACATGGTCATTCACAGATGATCCCTCAGACATCCTACAACCGAACAGCTCCTTCGATATCTCATATCGAGCTGTCCTCCCTGCCACATCATACAACTCTTGTAGATGCATGAGGATAGTGTGAGCATCCATATGCTCATGTTGCTTCTGTAGCTCAATGTTTATGGAAGCTAGCATGATGCATTGAGCAATATTTGCATCATCTACCCATTTACGATACACAACATGTTCATCATTATGTGCATCAATAGCAGGTTCAGTAGGCTTAGGTGAGTCAATCACGTATTCCGGCTTCTCAATCCTGAGAATAATTCTCAAGTTTCGAAGCCAGTCAGCATAATTAGGACCAGTCAACTTGTGAGCATCCAGTATGCTCCTGAGTGATAGTGCAGAAGGCATAATGTATATTGTAAATCTGTAAATGATAAACACATAACAACACTTAGCAAATATTCGATTTCATTTTAAAACACTATATGAATCGGGTCTTTATTCATAAGTGGCTCCCACTAGTTTATCTAATTTATTCAACCCCCTACGTGAAAAATTAAGCATTCATAATGCTAGTGGGAATAGGGATCCTACATTCCATTACACAACCCCGGCTGTAGCACGAACCGCCATGTAATGTTCAATAGGCAGACAACTCTTGTCAATTACATCTTATGTTATTCCCTAATCAAACTTTAGCCTCTTGAATAATTGAGTCACGGCTGTGGCACGACAAACTCAATATTCTAAGTCAAGTCTAACCCAACATTCCGTACAATTGAATCAGTCTCCAACGACCCACGGCTGTGGCACGTACCGACCTTTAGATTCTAATTCAATGTACACATCTCTATGTAATAGACAAGTATTTCTTATTTCGAAATCAAAGCCCTCGGCTGTAGCACGAACCGACAATGATTTAAAAATAAGAACTACTTTCTATCATGTTGGAAGGCTATGACCGATACAAGCCCGTTGTATCATTGGCCAATTACTACTTGATATTATTTAATTTTAGAGGGATTATATTACATTACAATCATAATCATATTATAAAGAGATTCTTCCTTTTAAATTAAATATTTCAAATCAATAATCGATAATCAGATGATTCCCAGATCGGGTGTAGCATTGTCAAGAGGCGTCACTTAATAACCTTTTCTTACAGATAGAAATCTGTTGTTGACAGAATCATCCTTTCTCTCATATCGAAAATTCATATTCAATTACGTGTTTCATAAACACAAGAATCTCATGATTGTATTCATAATATTATTATTAAGGTTATGAAACAATTTCACTATACTAGGTTGTCTAACAAACGCCTTATGTTCATTTAAGTTCACCTAAATCTATCATCGCATGATAAACTAAGCATATATCACATATATCAACATGAATAAACATCAAGGTAGGCATGTTACATCATCTAGCATATTGGTCTAAGCATTATACATCTCTATGTATCACATGAAGCATTTAAAAGCAGTTAAAACAGTTAAAAACAGCTTTAAAACACTTTCGGAAATATAAACAGTTCAAAACTTTTATATAAACTAAAATTTGATCACTCCATTAGATCCGTCTTGGAAAAACGAATCCAACGATATATTGCACGCCCAAAACGGAGTTACGAAACTCCCAGAAATCAAATTTAAAAATAACAGATGGGCTGCAACGCATTACAAGAACGCGTTACTAGCTCTGTAACGCATTCCGGTGATGCGTTATAACCCTTTTAAGCCATTAAAAGGTGTAACGCATTCCGCGAATGCGCCACAGGGTGTAACGCATTCGCCGCCGACTATTCTCGCACGGAATTCCGTGCGCCGTACCTGACACAGCAGCACATCACATGTGCCTTTCTTTTCAACTGCAGCACATTCAACAGATGCAGATATATACATACATACTAACAATTTATATATATATATACATGATTATTTAATTACGAATTTAATTACAAGATCTTCAAAAATTCATAATAAAAAATTTATACATCATAAAATTATGAAAAAAATACCCAGACGATCTATAACACTTTTAGAACCCAGATCAATATTCAAAATTATTCTGAGAAACGATTTCTCATCAGACATAATTAATCCAAAATATAACTTGTAAAAATCATAATTAATTCATACAAGCACATAAAATTCTGAAATTTTTACCACAGATCTATATGCATACAACCTATGCTCTGATAACATTGATGGATTTATATCGTAGCGGAGGCATGGTAAAACACTTTTTAAACATATAAAATCCAAATAAAAGCATATAAATCGTGATTAAAACATATGAATCGATTACTAACCTTTAATAGCGATCCAAAAGCAACGATCGGAGATCCTTAGCAGCTGCTCCTCAAACATGAAGTACTCCACCGGTATCCACCAAGAAAAACGACGTTAAGGAGGAGGAGGAGGAGGTGGAGAGAATTAGGTTTTCTAAAAACTTTTGGGTTTGAATAAAAATAGGGTTTATAATAGTATATTTATAGGCAAAATTTTCAGCTGAAATTTTCCCATAAAATATTATTATTATTAACCCATTTATTATTCTCATTAATAATTAAAACACCTTTTAATTATTAATCCTTTTTCTAAACACTTTAGAAATAATTCTCTCTCTTGATTTAATTTCCAAAAATTAAATTCTTAATTAATAATATTAAGAACTTTTCTTAATTAATTTATAATCAATTAAATCTCATTTAATCAATTATTAAATTTGCCAATTAATTATTTATTTCATAAATAAATAATTATCAGCCATTATTAATTAATTCCTCCACCATTAAATCATTCTCTTTTTATGGTGTGACCCTGTAGGTTCAATATTAAGCCTGTAGTAGAAATAAATAATAATAAAACTATTTTATCATTATTTATATAAATTCTCTAATTTATTAAATATGATTAATTATTTAATCATATTTATTCTACATCGTGAGGGATACTTCTCAGCATATCGCGACTATCCGGATAATACGAATTCACTGCTTAGAATACCAAGAACATATTCAGTGAATAGTTACCGTACAATAAACTCCTTCTACCCTACAATGTCCTGATTAAATACAAGGCATGGATCTTGTGTCAAGCCTATCTAATTTAATCACTTGCTTACCATTTACTATGCTTAGTTCTATGCAAATTAGAAACTCCTTTCTAATTTCATTCACTCTGGCCAGAGATTCCTGAACTAGCATAAGTGGATCAGCCTTGAACATTCGCTTCCTTCACTGGAAGGGGTAGATCCTTTATTGATCATACACTAGCTTCGTGTACAAATTCCTATACCCAGTAGAGCCCTAATAATTGTCCCTGGAGACTAAGAACTAAACCAAAGCATAGTTCAGTGTACACAAGATGACTATGATGACCTCAAGTCTAAGGATACTTATACAACTATCACTATGTGAACAACTGCTGACACGTGAGTGAACTCCATCAGTTGTTCAGCTGTGCGAGTCATGTTCAGTGAACTTATTCTATAATAAGCACCTACATACTAGCTATAGTGTCACCACACAAATGTCTATGAGAACAGACATCCTTCATAATGAAGCAAGCATAGTATGTACCGATCTTTGCGGATTATTAATTACCAGTTAGTAATCCTATGATCAGGAACTATTTAAGTTTAGAGTTATCATCTTTTAGGTCTCACTATTATGATCTCATCATAATCCATAAAAAGCTTTACTCTAAACTATGGTATATCTTATTTAAACACTTAAATAGATAGAGCCCGTAATAAAAACAAAAAAAGTCTTTTATTAATATCAATGAAATCAAAACAGATTACATAAAAAGTTATTCCTAAATCCTAATACATGATTGGACTTAGGACATATTCGTTTCATGCTGTACTGGATTTTCAGTGATGACGATTGCACTTGTGTTATCACAGAAAATGGGAATCCTTTCAACTTGCAAACCATAGTCTAGCAATTGGTTTTTCATCCACAAATTTTTGCACATCAACTTCCAGCAGCAATATATCCAGCTTCAGCTGTAGAAGTAGAAACTGAATTTTGCTTTTTACTGAACCAGGACACAAGCTTGTTTCCTAGAAATTGGAAGGCTCCTGTTGTACTTTTTCTATCAATTCTATAACCTGCATAATCTACATCTGAATAACCAGTTAGATCAAAACCAGAATCTCTAGGGTACCAAATGCCAAGTTTTGGTGTTCCCTTGAGATATCTAAATAATGTGTATGCAGAAATGTGCTATAGACTTATTGTTACATAAGATACTCACTCGATGGATAATAAATCATCATTCGTCGGGACTATATTAAGTTATCCGTCGGGACTATAATCCTTATCCGTCGAGTGCTACATTTTTCACTAAGTAAAATCTACCAAGGTGTTTTGTTAATGAAATCATCAAGTACACAACAAAGTCTAATACTATGCTACTTCATTACTCTATTCCAGCATCTTTGAATATCTTCATAATAGAATGGAAATGGCAATGCTTCTTTGTTCTCTAAAACCCAGTTGAACATGCTTCCACCTTCCTTTTACATACACTCGACGCATGTAACTGTGTTGTCACTGTCAACAGATGTTTGAATTGATTATCCATCGGGTACATGATCATCCGTTGGGTTGCCTTATTGATCATCCGTCGAGTGGCATTGTTGTTTATCCGTCGGGTAGCTATCTGGCACTTGACTTCATTTCATTTATGCAGAATTACAAGACATCATCTATGTATAATTAATCAACCTATTCTGCATATCTCATTAAAGTCAACATGACTTGAGTGCTACTACGGAATCTAAACAAGGTGTATGCAGAAATGTGCTACAGACTCATTATTACACAACCTACTCACTCGGTGGATAATAAATCATCCGTCGGGACTATATTGAGTCATCCGTCGGGACTATATTCCTTATCCATCGAGTGCTACATTTTTCACTAAGTAAAATCTACTAAGGTGTTTTGTTAATGAAATCATCAAGTTCACAACATATCCACAACAGCGTACGATGGGGAGAGTATGGGAGTTGACCCGCTCTCGTGTCTGATTCAGAGATGGTGATGTATTAGTCTAGTCTTCTAGTTGCAGATGCCCGTAGTAGAGTGTCGATTTTCCGGGATAGTTTCACTAGTATATAGTTATCCATTTTCTGACTAGATGGATCGACTAATGTATTACACTTTTGACCAGATGTGGTAGGACTGTTGTACTTTTGACAGGATCGGGTTATGTAGTTCGAGTACCATGTATATGTTTGTTTCCTTTCAGTTCAGTTTAGTTCTTTGATAATGAGATCACTATTTTATTCTTATTATTGTATGCGCTGCTTGCGACTAAAGTTGTCATATCTATATAGAACTGTGAGATTCATTCTCCAATATTATAGCGATTGTACATGGTACAACCTTATATGTATAATTGTGACCTAACGTTAAATTTTTCAAAAATTATCAGCAATATGCCACCATGAAGAATTGGAAGTAGGGCAAACCCTGGGTTTGGGGACCAGGGAGCCATAACCAAGATGAGAGAAACCAAGAACACAGTGAAGAGGAAGATGAAGATTATAATGAATAGGAGGACTCCTATTAAAGAGAAGAAGAGGAAACTTTTAATGTTGGTGAATTTGAAGTAGAGGATGAGAAAGAGGGAACTAGATTTGAACAACAGGGAGGGAACCCGGGCATGGATCCCATGGGGCACACTTTATTCACCTACTTAGACATAACCTAGAGCGTAACCCAAATCCAATACCCTAAGGGAATAATAATGTTGTGACAAACTCTTTCATGGCATTAAATTATCTTAAGCCCTCTGAGTTCCATGGATCAGCTGACCCAGTTGAGGGAAGAGCATGGTTGAAGGAAATGGAGAAATCCTTTGAGATTCTGAGTATTGATGAGGCACAGAAGACTATATTTGCTACTTACCTTCTGAAGGGAGAGGCCAACTATTGGTGGGAGGCCAAGAAAAATATGGAGACTGATGATATCATAACTTGGGAAAGGTTCGGTCAATTATTTCTGGGGAAGTACTTTCCAAGGTTTATGGAGAACCAAATTGAGCTCAAGTTCCTGGAGCTAAAGCAGAATAACTTATCCGTAGCAGCGTACGAGGCTAAATTTACAGAGTTATCAAGGTTTGTGTCAGAGTTTGTGAACACTGAGGAAAAGAAAGCTAGGAGATTTCAGCAGGGATTGAAACGGTTAATTCAGAATAAGGTGGTAATCTTTGAGCTTAAGGACTATGCCACTCTGGTGTAAAAGGCAACAATTGTAGAGGCATGAAGTGAACAAATACAGAAGGAAAGAGAGAAAGGATGTGACGGCCTCAACCCCGGGGTAAGGGGTTGACATCACTAAAATATAACAAACCAAAATATAAATAACTAATTAAACATTATTATATAAACACGACCCCAAACCAAGATCTGATATAGATTCAAGTATTATTTAGGTTACAACACTACAACTAATTTATTCCACAACCCGACACTCTAACTTATTAGAGCAACTCATCAGACCTCATGGTCCGATACAAACTACCTCAGAGGAGCCGGGACCGGAGGGGGCTGATACCCTATTCTTCCATTATCTGTCTGGTCTTCTAGACATCTGCAATATATAAATAAAAAAAAGCTGCAAGGATGAGCAATCAATTGCTCAACAGTACCACTATATGAATAACAAGTAGAGCAGTGTATATACAAACAGTATAGGAACTTATAACTCGTATAACGAAAATAAGTAAAACAGGTATAAACTGGATATCAAAACTAGCATGCTCTGTAAAACAATATCATCAGTCGTGTGTTGTGCATAAATACAAGAGTCCAATTTTAGCATGTTATTTTCATTTCCAAAACTATTGTTCCACTATAGGAACCATAAATCATCTGTCCCATTACGGGGATCACAAAACCATTTGTTCCGTTACTGGAACTTCTAAATCAAAACCAGATATATAATTGGACAAATCCTAGGGATAGTTGATCAGTCCATCCCACCACAACCTATTTCGGAACTCAGAGATTAGCTAGGTCTCTTTCACGGTGGACTAAGCGGTTTAAATAGGGCGCGCAACTGACTTAGCCACTTACGCAAACCCGCTGGGCCGTTACGGGCATCTTACGCAACCATCCAATATCTGATCCATTTTTATCCAGTTTCCAAAATCAATTATACCTATCTCTTTTTAACAGTTATATTACAACATGTTTTCCAAAACCTTTCCAATTTTAATCACAATCTAGAGATAGGCATTTTCAGAAGTTACTTTTCCCCCAAAACGTAAGTTAATAAAACATATTTAAACATGGGGGATACGCAACTTAAAATGTTCTGTTCTAGTACGTAAAATCAACAATTATTCATATATACTGAACTATAAAAGATTTGTTTAGGGGTACTTGCCTTGCGAAGCTTTACACTAATATTGGCTTGACTCTAAACCGACTCTAACTACTGGGTCCTTCACCTTGAACCTACAGAATCGAGACAACCTAGGTTAGATGACCAGTTATACTTGATATATCCTCGCTAGATAAAGACTGTAACACCCCCAAATCCAAGGTCGTGAATTCGGGTCGTTACGATCACTTATTAATTAAATAATTCTCTTTTCACAATATTACTCGACCTTTTATTCAAACTCACATACACACAGGTTATATGCTTGGAAACATTATCAAATAAATCATTTCCACTTATCTACCTGACGGGGCTGGCGCACAAAAAGCCTACGGAACTCACGAGCGTTCCTTACCCGCCTACGGACAACAGTCCTGGTCTGATCCATGCTGGTAGTCTGTTGTGATATGATATATAAAAGCAAGGGTGAGCATTAAAGCTCAACAAGGTATATATCCCCATAATTAAGTATGTAAGGATAAATAAAACCAATAATTAAACTTTGTATCTCCAAAGCGTTCTGAAAGTTTATATGCTTATCAAATTTATAATATTCTCAAAATCAACTACAATAGTATATCCACTGAATACTTGTATTCATCTCTTTCTCAAAATCATTTTATACTCGTACTCATTTTATTTCAAAATCTCAAGATGTTACTCGAACCAAGATTCTCAAATGGGTGTGATATATATTCATCAACATCCCAATTTAAAACTCAGCCTTATTGGCAGATTTCTCAAATGGATTTGATATATAATCATCAACATCCTTATTTAAACTCAGCCTTATCGGCAGATTTCTCAAATGGATTTGATATATAATCATCAACATCCTTATTTAAACTCAGCCTTATCAGCAGATTTCTCAAATGGATTTGATATATATTCATCAATATCCTTGTTTAAAACTCAGCCTTATCGGCTATCTGTTGTATATTTCATAACAGTTTTTCCAAAATGGAAGAAAGGGACTATACTGGAATAAACCACGTATCGGTGATCAGCCGAATACGAAATTTTCTCTACTAGTAGAAGGAATACAAACCTAGCCGCCTTTGGGCTCATCAAGACACTACACGGTGGTTGCCCATTGCCGTGCAAGTTCGAAAGTCAATGGTCACATAGACCATATAACCGTACAATGCACCACTCCGCGCTTGCATAATGCGCCACTCCACGCCTGGTCACTGCCCGATACCACTCTGTGCCGGGCAGGCCACATTCCAGTCCCAAAACAGTTATATCTTTTGCTCAAAATCCTTTTTTGAAGGAATAGGTCGTTAAAAGTTGACCTGTAAATAAGATGTTTTATTCATCACTTTTAACTCAATTGATCTTTGGGAGTTGTCGGATTTTTGAATTTAAAATCATTTTCAAATCCCTATCTGTAGTAGGGTGACACGTATATTACTCACTTGTTCTTTATTGAACGAGGAAGCAAAACTATTATGCTTCAAGACTAAGTTCCCTAAGGTTTTGATACGTTTCAAATGATTAATCTCTTTCAAGAGTTTTGAATAATTTAGAAAGTACCTTTGGGAATTATGTCTATTTTTAAATAAGTTTTTAGAAGTCCGAAGATATTAAATATCTAAGGTCTCATAATTATATAAGAGGGATTTAATGAATTGATAAAATCTTAAGTACAAAGTATTTCTAATTAAGGTTCAATGAATTAATAAAAACCTTAAATACAAAATATTTTGTGAATAAGGTCCAACGAATGGAGACACCTTAATCAAATAATCAAAACATGATTTGGTATCCTATAATTGCTCTTTGAATAGTTAAATCTTTATTAAATAACGTGAAATTATTTATAAACTATTCAGTATATTTTTAAATACTTTCTGGATATTTAATAATCCCTTAAATATCGCTTTATAAAATAATCAATCAAGTAAGGGTGTCCCTTAAATGAATAAACCAATATTTCTCGAAGTTTAAGTCAAAATCTCAATCGTTCGCTTGATATATATATTACGCGAACGTACTTTGTTTATCGAAATAGAAATCTTTCGCGTCCGGCTCTCTTCGGAATTAAATCGTTATTAAAATATCTTTAACTCCCATTATCATATATTATATTTGGAATACGTTTCAACTTCTCATACTCGTGTAAAATGAAATTTGTTTTCGTAAACAATCGCATAATTCGTATGCATTGATATCATAGACAAGCATATATATATTTGAACTGTAAATCATGGCATCAATATCACAACAGTATATATATAGCATGGATAGTATGAGATAGGGTTTCGAAAACTTGCCTCGAGTAATCGAAGTGGTATGGTCTCTGGTGTTTGGTTGGCGATCTATAAACAAAAACCAACGGTCTAAGTTAGTACGCGATTAACGTCTCGCTTTTATTAAGCAACTTTCGCAACTACTCAAGTATAACGAATCTCCGATCGTCACATTCTCAACACTTATATTCTCACTTTATAACATGGTCGGGTTTTGAAATCGATCGTTCCCTTTAGAAAGTCCATTTCGAGTTTTAAGCTCGAACGTGAGAAAATGTTCGTCAAAACTAGGTTTTTTATGCGTTTCTCGCTTGCGCTCGCTTTACCAAAATATTTTTATAAAATCGAAAAATAATATTTTCCCAAGATTCTTTTTGGACAGTCTTCTCTACTGTCATATCCATTTTTCATAATTTTTCCAGAATCTCAAAATTATTTTAAGTCCTTCAAAATCACCATGCAAGTGGACTTAAGTGTAGTTGGCTAATCGCAAAAATGTTTTACACTAAAACGACCATAACTCCTAAACCATAAATCTCCTCATGATGTTCTACACATGTATAGAAACTATAAAACAATATCTATCTAGTCATGGCCTCAAATTTTAACCATTTTCATGGCCGAATGTCTTGCAGAAAATAGATCAAGTGCAAGAATGCCCAAACTCAATTTCTACTACTTGATCTTAACACAATCACTACCTATAACCATCATAAACACAAGTACTTCTCAAGATCCACCCACATGAACCTTATATGCTCTATCTAGTACCACATACATGGATTACAACTCAACATCTCAAGTCTTTAGCAAGAACATAATCAATACAAACTCAAACAAACACAATCCTTTGGATCTTAACACTACAACAAACATAACTCTTAAATCCAACCATAAAACCTTAAAGGGTTGAAAGTTATACCTTCTTGGATACTAGGAAGGTTAGTGCTAGGATTATTGAGGCTTGGTTTTCTTAGAAAACACTTAGAAGGGCTAGATCCTTAAGAAACAAAACCAAGAAACAAGTTAAAATTTCGGAGTTACCTTTCAGTACCTCATTCAAACATTTTTATAAAATTGAAAAATATTAATTTGAGGCTGAAATTTGGTACGAAGCTTACCCATGATATAGAGAAGCTATGGTAAAAATTTCATGATATTTGAATGAGTATATTTTGAGTTATGAATTTTTCTTTCTCCCTTGCTCAGAAAATCCGAACTGCTGGAATGAAAAATGGGAGAGCTTTAAGTGAGGGAAAAGTGGTTGTTTTCTTTTGTGGCTAAAGTGTGGGAGTGTATAATGAATATATGGGATGTATGCAGCAGATTTGACAATAATTTGGCAAAGGTATGGGTTGGTTTGATTGTGTGGTGAAGTGAGAAAAGGGAGAAGTATGGCTTGTGTACTTGTTTGTCTCCCATCACTATTCAACACTATTCCACTAATTATTCTAGTTAGCTTCTAATCATCTAGTTACACTCCTAACTACTAGTTAGGACTTGGTTATGCATGGCCAACTTGCATGGGATTTAATTTCTCATTCGTTTATTTATCGTAAATGCAATCGTCGTTCCATTCCGATAGTTTCCACGTATAACGACTTGTTTCGTAGCGATTTCTTTTATCGCTTATAATCCTATAACCAATTCCATTCCTTCTCTTGATCATAGAAATACCTTGATATATTATTTATTTCATGTAGTATTCCCGGTTCTACGCCATTCTTTACGGATACGAAAACACGTAGTATAATTGTGAATCTTCGAATTCCGTCGGCTTTTACATTCACTTATTTTCCTCGATAAACAAGAATATGATCTCGGATTCTCAAAATTCCACTATTCATTTAATGATGATCCCCATACGTATTACTTAATTAGCTCAAGTTACTATTCACAGAAGTTTTAAAATATTACAAAAATCAGGGTTCTTACAGTCTCCCCCCCTTAAAAGGATTCCGTCCCGGAATCAACTCACAAATAGATGGGGGTACCTTTCTCGCAGGTGGCTCTCTAATTCCCAAGTCGACTCCTCGACCTTGGGATGTCTCAATAAGAATCTGAATAGCTTGACACTCTTGTCCCTGAGTACTTGCTCTTTTCAACCAATGATTTCAACTGGTTGCTCAATGTAGGACAGATCTAGTACTTACTCATGTTTCACTATATTCTTGGTATCCGCATTATACTTTCTCAACATTGGCACATGAAAAACACTATGAACCTGTTCAAGGTTTAGAGGTAAAGCCAATTCGTATGCCACGGTTCTATTTGTCACAAAATCTCAAAGGACCCATATATCGGGAACTCAACTTCCCTTTCTTTCCAAATCTCATCAGTCCTTCCCATGGTGACACTTTCAAAAATACCTGGTCACCCACTTCATACTCTCTGTCTTTTCGTGCTAAGTCGGCATATTTACGTTGTCGGTCTTGGGCTGCCGCTAAGCATCCTCTGATCAACTCAACTATGTCCCTCGTTCTTTACACCAAGTCGGGACCTAGTAACTTTCTTTCACCAACTTCATCCCAGTACAAGGGTGAATGGCACCTCCGACCATACAGCGCCTCATGTGGGGGCATTTCTATACTCGCATGATAACTATGATTGTAGGCAAACTCTATCAAAGATAGGTGTTCATCTCAATAACCTTAAAAATCAATTACAAAATTTCTCAAAATGTACTCCAATGTCTGAATGATTCACTCACTTTGTCCATCGGTTTGGGGATGGTATACAATACTCACATTCAGTTTGGTTCATAAGCATTCTTGAAAGCTCCTCAAAAAAATCTGGAGTTGAATCGGGGATCTCTGTCAGATACGATAGCTACAGAGACTCCATGTCTTATCACAATTTCCTTGATGTATAGCTCTGCTAATCTATCCACCATGTAGGTTTTCTTGATTGGAAGAAAGTATGCTGACTTGGTCAGTCGATATATAATTACTCATATTGCATCACGGTTAGCCTTAGCTCGGGGAAATCCTACCACAGAATCCATGGCTATTTGTTCCCACTTTCACATCGGAATTCCTAAGGGTTGTAGGAGTCCCCTCGGTCGCTGATGTTCCACCTTCACTCTTTAACAGGTCAAACACTTACTGACCCAATTGGCCACGTCTCTTTTCATGTTGGGTCATCAATAATATTCCTTTGGATCTCGGTACATCTTGGTACCTCCAGGATGAATTGAATATCTAGAATTATGTCCTTCGCATAAAATTTCATCTTTTAATTCTCGAACATTCGGAATCCAAATCCGGTTCGCATACCTCATAATTCCCTTCTCATCTTTCTCATATTTGACTTCTTCTCAGTCAAAGATTCTCGCTCTTCATTCGTCTTCTCTTCCTGATAATGTCCCATCTTTTCTAACAATTCCAGTTCTAATTTGATCTCAATTAGTCCATCAGTCCCTTTACCAGTGACTTCACCTCTATCTCCATCTCCTCGAGTTCTCTCACTAGTTCCTCCGGCGTTGTCAACATCTTGAGTCTCTCTTTACTACTAAGGGCATCGTCCACCACATTGGCCTTCCCTGGGTGATATAAAATCTCACCAACATAGTCTTTCATTAACTCTAACCATCTCCTCTGTCTCCTGTTGAGTTCTTTCTGAGTAAATATATACTTAAGGCTCTTATGGTCAGTGTAGATCTCACAATTTTCTCTGTATGGATATTGTCTCCAATTTTTCAAAGCAAAACTATTACTGCTAATTCTAATTCATGAGTAGGGTATCTTACTTCATATTCCTTCAGCTGCCGTGAGGCATAAGCAACCATTTTCCCATGCCACATGAGCATGCATTATAATCCTTTATGTGACGCATCACTATAGATCACAAAATCACCCTTTCCATCGGGCAATGCCAGCACGAGGGCTGATACCAAACTTCTTTTCAATTCCTGAAAACTTTCCTCACATTTTTCATTCCACACAAACTTTTCCGTTTTGCAAGTAGGCCTAATCAAAGGTCCTAATATCTTAGCAAAATCCCGTACGAACCTCTCATAAAACTGGTTAATTCCCAAAAAGTTCCTACTTCCGTAGGTGTGGTTATTCTTTCTCATTGGAATACTGCCTTAACATTGGTAGGGTCAATTAACACTCCTTCACTGCTCATCAATTGTCCTAAGATCTGAACTTCATTTTGCCAGAATTTGTGCCTTGAGAATTTGGCAAACAACTTTTCTCTTCTCAATGCTTCTACCACTATCCTCAGATATTCCGCATGTTCTTCTTCCGTTTTAGAATAGACTAAAATATTATCAATAAAAAAATAATGACGCACACGTCCAAATACTTTTTAAACACTCGATTCACAAAGTCCATGAAAGCTACTGGGGCATTCTTTAGCCCGAACGACGTCACCAAGAACTCATAATGTCCATACCTCGTGCGAAATACGGTATTTGTCCCCTGTTTTAATCTTCAGTTGGTGATATCCCATTCTTAGATCGATTTTCAAAAAGTGTACCACTCCTTCAAGTTGGTCAAATGAATCGTCAATTCTAAAGAGAGGGTATCTGTTCTTAATAGTCAGCTTATTCAGTTCCCTATACTATGTGCACAATCGCATACTACCGTCCTTCTTTTTGACAAACAACATTGGTATGCCTCATGGTGACACATTAGGTCTCATCATTCCTTTATTCAACAGTTCTTGCAACTGTGAAGTCAATTCTTTCATTTCAACCGGGGCTAGCCTATATGGGGCTTTTTGAAACTGATGCCGTTCCTGATGCTAATTCGATAGCGAACTCTATCTCTCGGTCAGGTGATAATCCTGAAAGGTCTTTGGAAAACACATCCTCAAACTCGTGAACAATAGGTATGTCACATACATCGGGGCTTCTCTCTTGGTACCCGCCACGTATGCTAAATACGCTTTGCTATCTTTCCTTAATAATTGCTTTGCTTGAGCAATATTAAAAAAAATTTGGGTCTGACGCTGACCCTTAATCACAATTTTCTTGTCGTTAGGCATTCAGATTTTAACTTTCTTTCCTTTATAATCAATCTGAGCACCATTGCTCGACAACCAATCCATTTTTAAGACCACACCAAATTCTCTCAGCCTGAAAGGAATTAAGTCCAACTTAAAGTCCTTCCCTCCTAGTTCCCACTTGCAGATTAGATGAATCTCATTAATTGGAACAACCTCTCGATTCACTATTTCTATTCGCAATAATTCTCACGTTGGAATCACATTAAGTTTTAACTTGGCCAAAAATCTCACAATATAAAATACTTAGTTGCTTCAGAATTAAACAGAATATTTGCAGTAACCAAATTGAGTAAAAGGTTACCTGCTATCACGCCCTAGCTGGGTTGGGGCAGTTGCTAGAATAATGTCCTAGTTGGTTGCAATTAAAGCACCTCAGTAGCTATTTTCCCAATTACATACCCCGGGATGTTTCTCCCCACATGACTTATGATCCGGTAGGGGTGACCGAAACTGGTTATGAAACGTAGTCTTATATTGACCACCTCCCTGGGCGATACTCTTGCTTACCGGTTTGCTAAAGCTATTTCCGCCAGCTATGGTAGTGGCGAACCTGGTACCCACTGCGGGTTGGGACACCACTCCCCTCTCAGTCCTAATCGGAAACTTCTGTTTATCGCTCTGCTGCCTTGGCTTCCGAACTCCTCTTCTTGCTCTCTTCCTCTTTTTGACTTTGCTCACTCTCTGCCTCTACAATCGAGGCCTTTTTGCACATAGTCTATTATCTCAAGTAATGACACTCGATCCTGAATCCATTGTTTCAGCCCTTGCTGAAATCTCCTCGCCTTTTTCTCTTTCGTGTTCACAAACTCCGGCACGAATCTCGACAGTTCAATAAATTTGGCTTTGTACACAGCCACTGACATCTTATCTTACTTAATCTCTAGAAACTTCAACCCCATCTGAGCCTCCATAAACCTGGGAAATACTTTTCCCCATGTGATAATCATATCAGTCTCCAGGGTTCCTTTAGGTTCCCACTAATAATTTGCTTCTCCTTTTTAACATATAACTGGTGAACACAGTCTTTTGCGTCTCTTCTATGGGCACTATCTCAAAGCTCTTTTCCATTTCTTTCAGCCAAGCTCTGGACTCAATAGGTTAGCAGTCCCTTGAAATTTCTGGGAGTTTTGACCACTTAAAGGCCTTAAAGACATTAGTAACTGGAACATGATCCACCTGGGTTGAGGGTGACAATTTAAATTCTCTCGAAGAAGATTCATAATTTGGTCCATGGGGTTTCCTCTCTGGCCTTCCCCCTCGTTAGTATCCATAGTTTCTTCTTCATTGTAATCCTCTAAGCCGAATTCATTATATTCGACTTCCTCGTGTTCTTGGTTATTTTGGTTTACCAATTCAGCAGGGTTTGCTCTAGTTTCCCAATATGTCGGGGTGGCATCGTTATGCTATTATAAAAGATCACCAATATAACATTATTCGCGTCTCTACTCATTATGTTAAAGTCGCTTAATAACTCACTTTGTCACAAATATATTCTTCATTCCTCTTTAGTTACTTGCAACGTTGTGCCCACGCACCTGATTTGATGCGTTAACAAAAGACGACATCCTGCCGAGAATATACACGTAGCTCCTAGTGACATCCCACTCTTGGAATTCTGCGTCAGACTTATTGGTCTTCTCCTCCAGTAGTTCGGAGCTTGCTGCGTTGATTGCAGGAGCATGAAACTTTTCAGAAATTATTCTGTCGATTCTCGCTTTCCGTGTCGAACCATAATGGCTTAACAGATGAAATGATTTCGTATTATCGCATAGCATTCTCATCTTGGGACACGCTAAAATCTTCCTTATAGGACATAGATTCCTCAATGGTATAGCGAATACCCTTCTTGGTAGAATCACTGTTCGTCATGTATTGAACCCTTATTATCGGAACAATACTTTCAACCAATTCAGGTAACGTAATAACCTTAATAGTAAAAGAATTAAGCATCTTGATTCTTGCCTAATATGTCTCCTCAAGGACACTCTATAAAGAGCTATGAGTGGCAAGACTCGGGTTTTCCAATCAACCTATGGTATTGGGGTATCGTCTTCATCCCGCTTTCTCCGGAGACTTAGCTCCAATTCTATATCAACATTATAAAAAAAATCATGTACAATTTTCTCCTTTCCTCATTATGTCGATCTTAAACGATTCCATCAATTTCCGTATAACACTTCACATAAACACTTCAACATAACTCCTGGTAGTCCATCAACAAACTCTATTGGCTCAACCAATGGACTCTCTTTCGCATATAACTCTTAGCAATCTTTTCTCTGAGTGCTACAACTCATTCTCTTCCCTTCATGTTGGCTTTTCAATCGACTGTTAATAACTCAACCAATGCCTCAACTCTTAAGGCTAAGGTCCCCTTGGGTACTACCGTCGCGACTACTCCATAGTAATCCGACTACGAACTCGATGAGAGTTTTGTTAACTTTTAGATCCTCAGTCTACCCATTTTACTCTTACTGCTTCCAAAACTTATAACCTTTGGCTCTGATACCATTTCTGTAACACCCCCAAATCCAAGGTCGTGAATTCGGGTCGTTACGATCACTTATTAATTAAATAATTCTCTTTTCACAATATTACTCGACCTTTTATTCAAACTCACATACACACAGGTTATATGCTTGGAAACATTATCAAATAAATCATTTCCACTTATCTACCTGACGGGGCTGGCGCACAAAAAGCCTACGGAACTCACGAGCGTTCCTTACCCGCCTACGGACAGCAGTCCTGGTCTGATCCATGCTGGTAGTCTGTTGTGATATGATATATAAAAGCAAGGGTGAGCATTAAAGCTCAGCAAGGTATATATCCCCATAATTAAGTATGTAAGGATAAATAAAACCAATAATTAAACTTTGTATCTCCAAAGCGTTCTGAAAGTTTATATGCTTATCAAATTTATAATATTCTCAAAATCAACTACAATAGTATATCCACTGAATACTTGTATTCATCTCTTTCTCAAAATCATTTTATACTCGTACTCATTTTATTTCAAAATCTCAAGATGTTACTCGAACCAAGATTCTCAAATGGGTGTGATATATATTCATCAACATCCCAATTTAAAACTCAGCCTTATTGGCAGATTTCTCAAATGGATTTGATATATAATCATCAACATCCTTATTTAAACTCAGCCTTATCGGCAGATTTCTCAAATGGATTTGATATATAATCATCAACATCCTTATTTAAACTCAGCCTTATCAGCAGATTTCTCAAATGGATTTGATATATATTCATCAATATCCTTGTTTAAAACTCAGCCTTATCGGCTATCTGTTGTATATTTCACAACAGTTTTTCCAAAATGGAAGAAAGGGACTATACTGGAATAAACCACGTATCGGTGATCAGCCGAATACGAAATTTTCTCTACTAGTAGAAGGAATACAAACCTACCCGCCTTTGGGCTCATCAAGACACTACACGGTGGTTGCCCATTGTCGTGCAAGTCCGAAAGTCAATGGTCACATAGACCATATAACCGTACAATGCACCACTCCGCACTTGCATAATGCGCCACTCCGTGCCTGGTCACTGCCCGATACCACTCTGTGCCGGGCAGGCCACATTCCAGTCCCAAAACAGTTATATCTTTTGCTCAAAATCCTTTTTCGAAGGAATAGGTCGTTAAAAGTTGACCTGTAAATAAGATATTTTATTCATCACTTTTAACTCAATTGATCTTTGGGAGTTGTCGGATTTTTGAATTTAAAATCATTTTCAAATCCCTATCTGTAGTAGGGTGACACGTATATTACTCACTTGTTCTTTATTGAACGAGGAAGCAAAACTCTTATGCTTCAAGACTAAGTTCCCTAAGGTTTTGATACGTTTCAAATGATTAATCTCTTTCAAGAGTTTTGAATAATTTAGAAAGTACCTTTGGGAATTATGTCTATTTTTAAATAAGTTTTTAGAAGTCCGAAGATATTAAATATCTAAGGTCTCATAATTATATAAGAGGGATTTAATGAATTGATAAAATCTTAAGTACAAAGTATTTCTAATTAAGGTTCAATGAATTAATAAAAACCTTAAATACAAAATATTTTGTGAATAAGGTCCAACGAATGGAGACACCTTAATCAAATAATCAAAACATGATTTGGTATCCTATAATTGCTCTTTGAATAGTTAAATCTTTATTAAATAACGTGAAATTATTTATAAACTATTCAGTATATTTTTAAATACTTTCTGGATATTTAATAATCCCTTAAATATCGCTTTATAAAATAATCAATCAAGTAAGGGTGTCCCTTAAATGAATAAACCAATATTTCTCGAAGTTTAAGTCAAAATCTCAATCGTTCGCTTGATATATATATTACGCGAACGTACTTTATTTATCGAAATAGAAATCTTTCGCGTCCGGCTCTCTCCGGAATTAAATCATTATTAAAATATCTTCAACTCCCATTATCATATATTATATTTGAAATACGTTTCAACTTCTCATACTCGTGTAAAACGAAATTTGTTTTCGTAAACAATCGCATAATTCGTATGCATTGATATCATAGACAAGCATATATATATTTGAACTGTAAATCATGGCATCAATATCACAACAGTATATATATAGCAT
This sequence comes from Apium graveolens, assembly GCF_009905375.1. Classification (NCBI taxonomy): domain Eukaryota; kingdom Viridiplantae; phylum Streptophyta; class Magnoliopsida; order Apiales; family Apiaceae; genus Apium; species Apium graveolens. Next base: position 57,433,143 of record NC_133650.1, read on the forward strand.
GGACAGTATGAGATAGGGTTTTGAAAACTTGCCTCGAGTAATCGAAGTGGTATGGTCTCTGGTGTTTGGTTGGCGATCTATAAACAAAAACCAACGGTCTAAGTTAGTACGCGATTAACGTCTCGCTTTTATTAAGCAACTTTCGCAACTACTCAAGTATAACGAATCTCCGATCGTCACATTCTCAACACTTATATTCTCACTTTATAACATGGTCGGGTTTTGAAATCGATCGTTCGCTTTAGAAAGTCCATTTCGAGTTTTAAGCTCGAACGTGAGAAAATGTTCGTCAAAACTAGGTTTTTTATGCGTTTCTCGCTTGCGCTCGCTTTACCAAAATATTTTTATAAAATCGAAAATTTAATATTTTCCCAAGATTCTTTTTGGACAGTCTTCTCTACTGTCATATCCATTTTTCATAATTTTTCCAGAATCTCAAAATTATTTTAAGTCCTTCAAAATCACCATGCAAGTGGACTTAAGTGCAGTTGGCTAATCGCAGAAATGTTTTACACTAAAACGACCATAACTCCTAAACCGTAAATCTCCTCATGATGATCTACACATGTATAGAAACTATAAAACAATATCTATCTAGTCATGGCCTCAAATTTTAACCATTTTCATGGCCGAATGTCTTGCAGAAAACAGATCAAGTGCAAGAATGCCCAAACTCAATTTCTACTACTTGATCTTAACACAATCACTACCTATAACCATCATAAACACAAGTACTTCTCAAGATCCACCCACATGAACCTTATATGCTCTATCTAGTACCACATACATGGATTACAACTCAACATCTCAAGTCTTTAGCAAGAACATAATCAATACAAACTCAAACAAACACAATCCTTTGGATCTTAACACTACAACAAACATAACTCTTAAATCCAACCATAAAACCTTAAAGGGTTGAAAGTTATACCTTCTTGGATACTAGGAAGGTTAGTTCTAGGATTATTGAGGCTTGGTTTTCTTAAAAAACACTTAGAAGGGCTAGATCCTTAAGAAACAAAACCAAGAAACAAGTTAAAATTTCGGAGTTACCTTTCAGCACCTCATTCAAACATTTTTATAAAATTGAAAAATATTAATTTGAGGCTGAAATTTGGTACGAAGCTTACCCATGATATAGAGAAGCTATGGTAAAAATTTCATGATATTTGAATGAGTATATTTTGAGTTATGAATTTTTCTTTCTCCCTTGCTCAGAAAATCCGAACTGCTGGAATGAAAAATGGGAGAGCTTTAAGTGAGGGAAAAGTGGTTGTTTTCTTTTGTGGCTAAAGTGTGGGAGTGTATAATGAATATATGGGATGTATGCAGCAGATTTGAAAATAATTTGGCAAAGGTATGGGTTGGTTTGATTGTGTGGTGAAGTGAGAAAAGGGAGAAGTATGGCTTGTGTACTTGTTTGTCTCCCATCACTATTCAACACTATTCCACTAACTATTCTAGTTAGCTTCTAATCATCTAGTTACACTCCTAACTACTAGTTAGGACTTGGTTATGCATGGCCAACTTGCATGGGATTTAATTTCTCATTCGTTTATTTATCGTAAATGCAATCGTCGTTCCATTCCGATAGTTTCCACGTATAACGACTTGTTTCGTAGCGATTTCTTTTATCGCTTATAATCCTATAACCAATTCCATTCCTTCTCTTGATCATAGAAATACCTTGATATATTATTTATTTCACGTAATATTCCCGGTTCTACGCCATTCTTTACGGATACGAAAACACGTAGTATAATTGTGAATCTTCAAATTCCGTCGGCTTTTACATTCACTTATTTTCCTCGATAAACAAGAATATGATCTCGGATTCTCAAAATTCCACTATTCATTTAATGATGATCCCCATACGTATTACTTAATTAGCTCAAGTTACTATTCACAGAAAATTTAAAATATTACAAAAATTAGGGTTCTTACAAAGACTCAACGATAACGATTCCCGACTCGAACATATTCACATAATATTGTACACACAATAATAATACACGTAACAATTAAGGTTTGATTTGTATTTATCTAGATACATACTCGATTCATATCTAACAGTAATTTTCAGAAAATTTGGATAGCGACTCCTTTATTTATAGACCTGCCCATCAAAACATCAATCGACGTTAATTCCCAACAAACCAAATTCACAATTTATGATCCACTACGACTCAGATACAAGTCATCACCATCCACCGTCCGCTCGTAAAAAGTGACCGCGGACGGCGGAAAAATTTCGCGGGTACCCGATTAATTCCCGGGTTTCCAACGCGAAACTTCGCCGATTATTTAAAATATTTTCCGCATGAAATATTCTTATCACAAATTCAAAATAATTATCCTGCAGAAAAATAAACTAATAAAATTAATTTTAAAAATATTCGAACCACAACACAATCAACAGCAACAACACAAGCACAGTCACACGCGCCTACGCGCTGCACACACGCGCCTACGCGCTGCACACACGCGCCACCAGGCGCCACACACACACACACCCACAATCACACACACAATCACACACATGTACACACACACATATATATATACATCACATGATTAATTCAAAGTCAGGCAACCGGAACAAAAAAAGGCGGCCGAAAAAAGTAATTACCGGAAGAACAGAGCGGTGACGGAGCCGAGAAAGAGAGAGAATGAGGAGAGACCGGAGAGAAAAGAGAGGAAAGAGGAAGAGAGTAGAGAAAAAGAAAGATAATGAGAAAGATAAAGAGAGTACAAAGAGATTACAACCGAAGTCGATGAAGAACAAAAGGGGGGTTGTTCTTTTCTTTTCTTTTTTTGTTTCATGAGCTGCTAACACGTGGAAACAGGAATGCTAAGGAACTGCCACGTATCAATTTCATTTTATAAACCCGATTCTGTCATAGAACCGTAATTAAAGACGTAAAGCTGCACATGAAAATTGATCGGAATTTTTTTGTAATAGTCTTAAAATATCACAAATAATTTGAAGTTACTAAAATAAAATTTTTATAATTTTTAAGCTATTTTTGAAACGCAACCCGTACCCGCATTTAACGAATAAATGAAACAACGCACGGGTAACTTTAATCCCGAAAATTTCCAAAATAATTTTAAAATTCTCGGAATATTAAAAACTTAATAAAATATGAGTTTCGTAATTTTTGAGAGATTCTGGAATTAAATGCAATCAGAAAATCATTTAAAGAGAAATAATTAATGAAATATTGATTTCTAAATTTTATAAAATCCCAAAAATAATTATTGAAATTATGAAATCATAAAAACAATTTTAAAGACAATCCAAATATTTTTGAAAATAAATTTTCCATAAAACCATTTTTATAAGCGAAACAAAAATAATGTGGTTCAACAAACAATCATACGGATAGGCCAAGCAACCCAACAATCACATATAAATGGTAGTAAATAAAGCATATATATCAAAATTAATATACATTTCTTTATTTAATTAATTACGCAATAATTACATATTTAAATATTATAAAAATAAACGAGTCATTATATCCTTCCCCCCTAAAAAGATTCTTTCCCCAGAATCTTAACTAATTAAACAAGTGAGGATATTTGTCAAGCATATCTGACTCTAACTCCCAGGTAGACTCTTCTACCCTAGGGTTTCTTAAAAATACTTTAGCTATAAGAATAGATTTATTTCTGAGTACACGCTCCTTACGATCTAATATCTGGATTGGTCATTCCACCTAGGACAAATCTGACTGAAGCTCGATCGGTTCATACTCAATTACTTGATTCAAATCAGGGATATACTGCTTCAACATGGATACATTGAACACATTATGAATATGCTACAATTGTGGAGGTAACGCTATTTCGTACGCGACATTCCCTATTTGCTTCAAAAATTCAAAAGGCCCAATACACCTTGGGCTGAGCTTACCTTTCTGTCCAAATCGAACCAACCCTTTCAACGGTGATACTTTCAACAATACCAATGACCCTATCTCAAAATTCATATCCTTTCGATGTAACTCTGCATTCTTCCTCTGTCTATTTTGGGCGGCTTCCAACCTTTTCTGAATCAGTGCTACTGCAACCTTAGTCTGCAGTACTAACTCAGGTCCTAACACTTTCTTTTCTCCTCCTCCATCCCAATACAATGGTGATCTACATTTACGTCCATATAAAGCTTCATAAGGTGGCATTCTGATGCTAGCATGATAGTTGTTGTTATAAGAAAACTCAATCAACGGTAGGTGATCATCCCAGTTTTCCTTGAAATCCAAAGCACAAACCCTTAACATATCTTCTATTGTTTAAATTGTTCTCTCACTTTGGCCATCTATCTGAGGATGATAAGCAGTGCTCATGTTTAACTTAGTTCCCAAACACTCTTGAAACTTAGTCCAAAATCTTGAGTTGAATCTTGGGTCTCGGTATGATACGATGGAGACGGGAACTCCATGCTTGGTTACTATTTCATCCAAATACATTTTAACCAACTTTTCCAAAGAATATCTTTCATTGATAGGGAGGAAATGTGCTGACTTGGTCAATATGTCAATAATTACCCAGATAACATCATGATTTGACTATGTCTTTGGCAATCCTACTACGAAATCCATTGCAATCTCTTCCCATTTCCACTGTGGAATCTCCAAAGGCTGCAACAATTCACTTGGCCTTTGATGTTCTGCCTTTACCATCTGACACACATGATATTTGCTGACCCAATCCGCAATCTCCTTCTTCATTCCTAGCCACCAGAAGTTCTTCTTCAGGTCCTGATACATGTTAGTACTCCCCGGGTGAACAGAGAACCTAGAATTATGAGCTTCTCGTAAGATCTTATTCTTCATTTTAGTCACATTGGGGATCCATATTCTTGAGGAAAACCTGAACATACCTTTGTTATCTCTTTGAGTATAACCTTCTTCTCGAGTCAAATTATCCAATCCTTGTTTCATAACCTCATCTTGACACCTTGTTATTCTTTTCACCAATTCTGGCTGAAAAGTGATTTCATATAATTGCTCTTTGTTACCTTCTATCACTTGAACTTCAATCTTCAGCTTTTCTAATTCCCTTGCGAGTCCTTTAGAAACTTTAATCTCATTCAATCTTTCCTTCCTGCTTAAGGCATCTGCTACCATATTGGCTTTGCCCGAATGATAGATGATGGAACAATCGTAATATTTGATCAGCTCTAACCATCTTCGTTGTCTCATGTTTAAGTCCTTCTGGGTGAATATATACTTCAAGCTTTTATGATCCGTATAGATGTCGCACTTCTCTTGGTACAAGTAATGCCTCCACATCTTCAATGCAAATATTATTGCTGCTAATTCCAAATCATACACTGGGTATTTCTGCTCATGGGGTTTTAACTTCCTGGATGCATAAGCAATAACTTTGTTATGTTACATTAACACACAGCCTAAACCTTTCAGAGAAGCATAACTGTAGATCACGAAATTCCCTATTTTATCTGGTAATGCTAACACAGGTGTTGTCACTAATCTCTTTTTCAACTCCTGGAAACTTTCTTCACATTTCTCGGTCCAAACAAATCTCTCATTTTTCCTGGTCAGATTGGTCAATGGAGTTGCAATCTTGGCCAAGTCCTTCACAAATCTTCTGTAGTAGCCTGCTAGTCCAAGAAAACTTCTAACTTATGTCGGAGTCTTCGGCTGTTCCCATCTGGATACAACTTCAATCTTTATGGGAGCCACTTTAATACCATCCTTACCCACTATATGACCCAAAAACTGAACTTCATCCAACCAAAATTCACATTTCGTAAACTTAGCGTACAACTACTTTCTTCCCAGCCTTTACAGAGCAATCCTTAGGTGTTCGGCATGTTCGTCTTTGGTCTTCAAAAAGATGAGGATGTCATCAGTAAATACAATAACAAACTTGTCCAAGTACTCCTTGTACACTCAGTTCTTTAAATCCATAAAAGCTGCAGGTGCATTAGTTAATCCAAATGACATCACTAGGAACTCCTAATGGCCATACCTGGTTCTAAATGCAGTCTTCGGTATATCTTCAGGCTTAATCTTTAACTGGTGATAGCCCGATCTTAAGTCAATCTTCAAAAAATAACATGCTCCTTTAAGCTGGTCAAACAAATCATCAATCCTAGGTAGAGGATACTTATTCTTGATAGTTAACTTATTTAGTTCCCGATAATCGATACACAACCTCATGCTTCCGTCATTCTTCTTTACAAATAACACCGGTGCGCCCCACGGGGATATACTTGGTCTAATTACCCCTTTATCCAAAAGTTCCTGAAGTTGTTTAGCTAGTTCATTCATCTCTACTAGGGCCATAGGATAAGGAGCCTTTGAAACTGGTTCCACTCCTGGAATTAGGTCGATAGAGAACTCAATCTCACGATCGGGTGGTAGTCCTGGAAACTCGTCTGGAAAAACATCCGAAAATTCACTAAATACTAGAATCTCATCTAAACTAGGTACCTTTTTCTCAGTGTCCACAATATGGGCTAAGTACGCCTCACATCCTTGTCTCAACAGTTTTCTTGCTTCCAGTATCGAGAGAAATTTATTTTCCTGTTTATGTCCTTGGTAAGTTATTCTAATATTATCTTTCGTATACAACAAGATTTTTTTTTCTTACAATAAATATTTACCTTATGCTGTGACAACCAATCCATTCCTAGAATCACATCAAATTCTCCTAACTCAAAGGGTATTAGGTCCACTGAAAAGGAATGCCCGCAGATTTCTAATTGACACATAGGGCAAAATTGGCTTACTGAAACTTTATCCTGATTGGCCACTTCTATGGTCAAGGGCTAAGCTAAATCTTCCAACATTAAATCTATAGTATTCACACATTCTTTAGATATAAAGGATTTAGACGCTCCCGAGTCAAATAAAACTTTAACAGGCACGGAATTAAGAGAAAGCGTACCTGCAACTACATCTGAATCCTGAGCATTAGGTCTCTTGGTCATCTTGAAGGTTCTGGCTCTTGTTGTGCTAGTTGCTGGTCCTTGAGATACACTACCTCCTACACTACCCTGCGTAGCGACCTTACAGTTTCTGGCAATATGTCCAACCTTACCGCACTTAAAGCAGGTAACTCCGGGGTTCCCTGAATTACACTCTGACGTATAATGGCCCTTTTGATCGCACTTAAAACACTGGACATCCTTTCTGCATTGACCACTATGCTTCTTACCACATGACTTACATGCCACAATTGACTTGGTTGACTGTACTGGGGCAGAAGCAATTGAGGTGACACCTGAACTCGTCTGGTAAAAGCCAGATCTCCTGAATCTCTTGTTCCTATTCCGGCCAAATTCCTTGGGAACATCTGACTGGACTTTTCTCGATCTACCTTATCAGTACCACTATCAAACTTCCTCTTCTAATCGCTTCTCTCCTTGAAGGCCAACTTCTGATCACTTTCAATTACTAGGGCGGCCTGAACTACAGAGGTATACGTCTTGAGCAGTAAAGCCACCACTTCACTATGAAATTCAGGCTTCTATCCTTGTTGAAATCTCCTACTTTCTGAATCTCAGTATTCACATATCCAAGGGCTAATCGAGCCAATTCCATAAACTTTTCCTCATACTCAGCCACACTCTTCTCACCTTGCTTTAATTCCAAAAACTCCACTTCCTATTGACTTTGCAAATAATCCGGAAAGTACTTCTCTAGGAACAACTCTTTAAATCTGGTCCAAGAGACAGGACCCTCTCCTTCTAGTGCACGCGTGGATTCCCACCAAAAAATTACTTCACCCTTGAGAAAATAACTAGCATAATCCGTCTTAGAATCATAACCGACCTGAATAAGGGTAAAGGCCTTCTCCATTTCCTTAAGCCAAACTCTAGTGGCAATCAGGTCTACCTTGCCCTTAAACTCTAGGGGTTTGACTGAGTGAAAGGACTTGAAGCTAACGGTTTGGTTTGGTTCTCTCGGTTGGGGTTGTTGCTGAAACTGCAACTGTTGTTGGATTTGTTGGTGTTGTTGTTGTATGAATTGTTGTTGTTGTTGCTTCTGTTGCAGAATTTGTTATTGCTGCTGCTAGAATTGTTCTTGCTGCTGAGCCATCTGATTAGACTGTCGGTGCATCAAATCTAGCAATCCACCCATGGCTGGGCCCCCATCAGAGTTCCTGCTAGAGGAATTGGACTGGATATTCTTCTGGGAGGCATTCTCGTGTAACACAACAAAAAGGTTTTATATGAAAATTGTGCTCCCGGGTAACAATATTTTTATGCATCAGGAGAATGCTGCCATAATAAAATATTCCCTTCCTTATTTACTTGGGGTCCACCCATGATACATAACTAAATTTAACAAAACCATCAACAAATACAACAATAACAGTAACAGTAATAACAGCAATACAAAGAAAATAAAACCAACAACTCTGTAAAAGGAAGGACTACAATACAATAACAGTATAAATCCATCCAACGAATACAGTGTAATACTAGAAATAAAACCAAGTACACAACAAAACTGGCTGTCATAGCAGCCTCCGCCTACTACAAACTACAGCAACATAATATACATACATAAAAGAAACAACTATAGAACTCTCTCAAACCAACTATGAGCTCTGTATCTCACTACGGTAACTCTGATCTAACCACTGCCACTGCCACCGATAGATACTAGCTCAAATACCAACCAGTTCACCAGATCCTGATACTGAACAGCCCTGAACTCTGAGCTAATGAAACGGTCAATGGATCTGGCTCTCTCCACATTAGTCTGAGTCAGGGATCGTACTCGCTCTTTAACGCCGGGTGAAGGGGCAGGGATACCCTGAAAAGGTCCAACTAGTATCTGGTCAAGCTGTGTAACTAGCCCTGGGCTCTGCTCTCTAATGAAAGACTGGTTCACCGCTCGGTGAACATGGTAGGGGATCGGGGAAGAAGCACCTGAAGGAACATATGGAGGGACATGAGGTCTCGAGGTGGAAGAACTAGGACCACAACCTGGAGGGAAACCCCTAACAGCAGATACTGACCTTCGTATCCAAATGACATACCTTCTGGTGCAAATGGGGGAACTGGTGGGGGAGGCAAGGGAGTCTCCTCAACTATAACGTCCAGAGTCCTCTCAGAGTCTGAACTATCCGAATCTGACCTATTCTCCCGGGATGGAGAACTAGAAATCACTATGGGCAACTGCCAACAATATAAATATACAGGAAATACACAACAAGGTTAAGTCAGTTCTATCAAAACATCAATAGATGTCAGGATAACGCTGTCGGAACCCTCGACTGACTCTTAGGGTTGCTCCTCTAAATGAGTTGTTGACTCACACTTTAGGACACAGTTCCTATACCTTTTTGACTCAATCCTAAACCCAAATCAGGGACTTGAACCCGTAGCTGTAATACCAACTGTGACGGTCTCAACCCGGGGTCAGGGGATGACATTACTAAAATATAACAAACCACAAATATAAATAACTAGTTAAACATTATTATGTAAACACGACCCCAAACCAAGATATGATACAGGTTCAATTATTATTTAGGTTACAACACTACAACTAATTTATTCCACAACCCGACACTCTAACTTACTATAGCAACTCATCAGACCTCATGGTCTGATACAAACAACCTCAAAGGAGTCGGGACTGGAGGGGGCTGACACCCTATTCTGCCATGGTCTGATTGGTCTTCTAGACATTTGCAATATATAAATAAAAAACAAGCTGCAAGGATGAGCAATCAATTGCTAACCAGTACCACTATATGAATAACAAGTAGAGCAGCGTATATAAAAATAGTATAGGAACAGAAATCATAACTCATTTAACGAAAACAAGTAAAACAGGTATAAACTGGATATCAAAACTAGCATGCTCTGTAAAATAATATCATCAGTCGTGTGTTGTGCATAAATACAAGAGTCCAATTTCAACATGCTATTTTCATTTCCAAAACCACTATTCCACTACAGGAACCATAAATCATCTGTCCCGTTACAGGGATCACAAAACCATTTGTTCCGTTACTGGAACTTCTAAATCAATACCAGATATAAAATTGGACGAATCCTAGGGACAGCTGATCAGTCCATCCCACCACAACCTGTTCCGGAACTCAGAGACTAGCTAGGTCTCTGTCACGCTGGACTAAGAGGTTTAAATAGGGCGCACAACCGACTTAGCCACTTACGCAAACCCGCTGGGCCATTACCGGCCCCTTACGCAACCATCCAATACATGATCCGTTTTTATCCAGTTTCCAAAATCAAATATACCTATCTCTTTTCAACAGTTATATTACAAAACACTTTCCAATACCTTTCCAATTTTAATCACAATCTAGAGATAGGCATTTTCAGAAGATACTGTTCCCCCAAAACGTAAGTTAATAAAATATATTTAAACACGGGGGATACGTAACATAAATCATTTTATTCCAGTATGTGAATTAAATCAACAATTGTTCATATATACTGTACTATAAAAGATTTGTTCAAGGGTACTTGCATTGCAAAGCTTTACACTAACACTGGCTTGACTCTAAACCGACTTTAACTACTGGGTCCTTCGACTTGAACCTATAGAATCCAGACAACCTAGGTTAGACGACCAGTTATGCTTGATATATACTCGCTATACAATTACCCAACGATAATGTTTCCCGACTCGAACATATTCACATAATATTTTGATTTTTATTTATCTAGATATATATACTCGATTCGTATCTAACAGTAATTTTCGGATTTGGACAACGACTCCTCTATTTATAGACCTACCCGTCGAAACCTCAATCGACGTCAATTCCCAATAAACCAAATTCACAATTTATGATGCACTACAACTCGTCACGCGAAAAGTTATTTACGTACCGGAAATAATTTATACGAATTGTTTTATTTATTTAAAATATTTAGGACTCAGATACAAGTCATCACCGTCCACGGTCCGCTCGTAAAAAGTCACCCCGGACGGCGGAAAAATTTCGCGGGTACCCGATTAATTCCCGGGTTTCCAATGTGAAACTTCAGCTATTATTCAAAATATTATCTGCACGAAATATTCATATCATGAATATTATTCAAAATAATTATCCTGCAGAAAAATAAACTAATAAAATTAATTCCAAAAATATTTGAACCACAACACGATCAATAGCAACAACACAAGCACAGTCACACGCGCCACCAGGCGCCACACACGCGCCACCAGGCGCCACACACGCGCCACCAGGCGCCACACAGACACACACCCACACAGCCACAATCATACACACACAATCACACACATATACATAGATATATATGTATACATCACAAGAGCAATTCAAAGTCAGGCCACCGAAACAAAAAAAGGCGGCCTGAAAAAGTAATTACCGGAAGAACAGAGCGGCGACGGAGCTGAGAAAGAGAGAGAAGGAGGAGAGACCGGAGAGAAAAGAGAGGAAGGAGGAAGGAGTAGAGAAAAAGAGAGACAAAGATAGTACAAAGAGATTACAGCCGAAGTCGATGAAGAACAAAAGGGGGGGTTGTTCTTTTCTTTTCTTTTTTTGTTTCATGAGCTGCTAACACGTGGAAACGGGAATGCTAAGGAACTGCCACGTATCAACTTTCATTTTATAAACCCGATTCTGTCATAGAACCGTAATTAAAGACGTAAAGCTATACACGAAAATTGATCGAATATTTTTTGAAATAGTCTTAAAATATCACAAATAATTTGAAGTTACTAAAATAAAATTTTTATAATTTTTAAGTTGTTTTTGAAATGCAACCCGTACCCGCATTTAACGAATAAACGAAACAACACGCGGGTAAGTTTAATCCCGAAAATTTCCAAAATAATTTTAAAATTCTCGGAATATTGAAACCTTAATAAAATATGATTTTTGTAATTTTTGAGAGATTCTGGAATTAAATACTGATTTTTCAATTGAATGTAATCAGAAAATCATTTATAAAGAAATAATTAATGAAATATTGGTTTCTAAATTTTATAAAATCTAAAAATAATTATTGAAATTATGAAATCATAAAAACAATTTTAAAGACAATCCGAATATTTTTGAAAATAAATTTACCATAAAACCACTTTTAAAAGTGAAACAAAAACAATATGGTTCAACAAACAATCATACGAATAGTCCAAGCAACCAACAATCACATATAAATGGTAGTAAATAAAGCACAGATATCAAAATCAATATACAATTCTTTATTTAATTAATTACACAATAATTACACATATAAGTATTACAAAAATATACGAGTCATTATAAGGGAGGAATAAAAAGAAAGAGCATGAGTGCTGGAGGAGGTTCCGCAGGAGGGAACTCCCCAAGTAAGTTTAATCGGGGAACAGTGTCCCTACCAGGAAGGAGTGCTGGATTTAGACGACCCATGTATGTGTATGTGAGCCAGAGCGAACAAAAATCAGAAGTGTTCTATTCCTACCAGTCTTGACCCCCATTATTGGCATGTAATACTTATGGAAGGATGCATTGTGGGATGTGTGGAATGAAAGGAATAACTTGTTATAAGTGTAGTCAGGCGGGTCACTATTCTAACAATTGTTCTTTGCCAACCCCCATCGACAGCAAGGCCATCACTTGCTTTCAGTGTGGGTGTCCGGATCATATGAGGAAGGATTGACCAATAAACAAACCAGCGGCTTCAGGAGCGAGCAAGGATGCCTCCAATAAGCCACCTACTGCAAGGACTTTTAACATGACAGTTCAGGATGCCATGAGAGACTCAAATGTGATAGCAGGTACCCTTTCTCTAAATTCAGTCAGTGCAAATATTTTATTTGATTTGGGAGCGACTAATTCTTTTATATCGAGGGACTTTGTGCATAAATTGAAACTTAAAGCTAAACTCTTGAAAGAGTCTTTATAAGTAGGAATAGCCAACCATGAGGTCATCCCCGTTAACCAGATTCACCCCACTTGCGAATTGGGCATAGGTGAACAATTTTTTAGTGTTGATCTGATTCCTTTTAAATTAGGGGAATTTGATGTAATTTTGGGAATGGACTGGCTATCTAGCAATGATGCTTAGATAGACTGTAGTGGGAATAAGGTTAAGTTAAATACCCCAGGAAAGAAGGAAGTCATATTCAGAGGAAAGAGACAGACACATAAGTTTTTGACCCTGGCCCAGGCTAAAAGGTTAATACGTAAAGGAAATGAGGCTTACTTAGCCTACATAGTGGACACTCAGAGGAAGGTGCCCAACTTGAAGATATTTTGATAGTCAACGAGTTCGCGGATGTATTCCCACAAGATCTTCCAGGACTACCACCTGATAGAGAAATTGAGTTTGCTATAGAGTTATCTCTAGGGATGGCTCCAGTTTCAAAGGCACCATACCGGTTAGCCCCGTTAGAAATGAAGAAATTAGCTACTCAGTTGCAAGAACTATTGGAGAAGGGTACGATACGACCCAGTGTGTTTCTTTGGGGAGCACTGGTGTTGTTCGTTAATAAGAAAGATGGAAGTATGAGGTTGTGCATCGACTACCGAGAGTTGAACAAGCTAACCATAAAGATTAGGTACTCGTTACCCAGAATAGATGATTTGTTTGACCAGCTCAAGGAGGATGTCTACTTTTCTAAGATTGACCTGAGAACTGGATATCATCAATTGAATATTAAACCCGAAGATATTCCAAAGATTGTGTTACATACTAGATATGAGAATTATGAGTTCTTAGTGATGTCCTTTTGATTAACCAATGCCCCAGCAGCTTTCATGGACTTGATAAATAGGGTGTTTAAGAAGTATTTGGAAAAATGCATGATAGTTTTTATTGATGATATTTTGATATACTCGAGGACCGAGGGAGAACATGCAGAGCATTTGAGGATAGCTCTAGGAATACTCGAGAAGGAACAGTTGTATGCCAAATTCTCGAAGTACGAAATTATGGCGGAATGAAGTACAATTTTTAGGACACAAGATCAATAAGGAAGGAGTATTGGTCGACCCCTCCAAGATAGAGGCGGTCTCAAATTGGGGAAGGCCAACCACACCCACAGAGGTAAGAAGTTTTATAGAATTGGCCGGAACCAATCGCAGGTTTGTTCAAGATTTTACAAAGATCGCAACCCCTTTAACATGACTTACTCATAAGACTGAGAAGTTTTAATGGACAGAGAAATATGAGAACAACTTCCAAGAACTGATGACGGCCCCTGTGTTGGTGTTGCTGGATGGAAACGGAGATTTTGTGATTTATAGTGACGCTTCATACAAGGGATTAGGGTGTGTGCTTATGCAGCACGAAAAGGTAATCGCGTACGCATCAAGACAATTAAAGGAATATAAAATTCGATATCCTACCCATGATCTTGAGCTCGCGGCAATATTTTTTGCCTTAAAGATTTGGAGGCACTACTTGTATAAAGAGAAGTACGAGATCTACATAGACCATAAGAGCCTCATAAATATTTTCACGCAGAAAGAGATTAATATGCGCCATAGGATGTGGTCAGAGCTAATCAAAGATTACGATTGTGAGATTCTTTATCATCCAGGGAAGGCCAATGTGGTGGCTGACGCCCTTAGTAGGAAAGAGAGACTCAAGATGATATTGTCTTTGGAATAGCTCATAAGAGATTTTGAGAAAATGGAGATAGAAGTGAAGGTAACCGGAGCTGATACCGAAAAGCTGTTTGAGATTACAATGCAACCAGAGTTATTGGAAAATATCATATTGTTCCAAGAAAAAGTGATGAATGAAGGTAGAGAGACAATGACTAGGGAAGAAATTGGCACCAATAAAGATGACAAGAAAATAATGAGGCATTCCTATAGGATTGGTTCCCCAATGTTCAAGAACTTAAGAATGAGATCTTAGACGAAAGTCATAGTTCAAGGTATTCCATTCACCCGGGGAGCACCAAGATGTATAGGGATTTGAAGGAGTATTATTGGTGGCCCAACATGAAAAGAGACATCGCAGAATGGGTGAGCAGATGTTTTATCTGTTAAAGAGTGAAGGCAGAACACCAGAGGCTCAGTGGACTTTTACGACCCCTGGAGATTCCTGAATGGAAATGGGAACAAATAGCCATGAATTTTGTAGTAGGTTTACCAAGGACCAAACACAATCATGATGCCATATGGGTAATTATAGACCGACTAACAAAGTCCGATCACTTTCTTCAATCAATGAGAGGTACATCATTGACAAACTGGTGGATATTTACATAAGAGAAATAGTGGTACGGCATGAAGTTCTAGTGTCCATTGTCTCAGACCGAGATCATAGATTTAACTCCAGATTTTGGAGGAGCTTTCAGGAGTGTGCGGGAACCAAACTGAACATGAGTATCGCTTACCATCCCTAGACGGACGAGCAAAGTGAAAGGACCATCCAGACGCTAGAAGATATGTTGGTAGTCTGTGCAATAGACTTTAAAGGAAGTTGGGATGATCGATTGCCATTGATCGAGTTTTCTTACAACAATAGCTTTCATGCCAGCATTGGAATACCACCTTACGAGGCCCCGTACGGAAGAAGATGTTGATCTCCCTTATATTAGGATGAAGTTGGAGAGTGCAAGATGCTCGGGCCTGAAGTGGTCCAAAGAAACAAGGATATAGTGGATCTAATCAGAGGACGGCTGGTAGCAGCTCAAGATTGGAAAAAGAAGTATGTCGGTTTAGCCCGAAAGGACAAGGAATATGAAGTAGGGGACCTAGTGTTGTTAAAGGTATCCCCTTGGAAAGGATTGATGAGGTTCGGAAAGAAAGGAAAGCTAAGCCCAAGAACATTGGACCATTCAAGATTTTAAGGCGTATTGGGAAGTTAGCTTATGAACTAGCCCAACCCCCGAATCTACAACAAGTTCACAATGTGTCCCACGTGTCAATGTTAAGAAAGTATAATCTAAATGCTAGATATATAGTGGAATACGAGCATGTAGACATGCAACCAGACTTGACCTATGTGGAGCAACTAGTAAGGATTTTAGATTAAAAGGAGCAGGAGCTTCAGAACAAGGTGATCAAGCTGGTCAGAGTTCTGTGGCAGAATCACAATATGGAGGAATCGACTTGGGAACTAAAAAGCACAATGCTAGAAAAGTATCCCCATTTATTTTTTATATGATTCCGGGACGGAATACTTTTAAGGAGGGGAGACAATAATAACCCCAATTTTTGTAAATATTTGAAAACCTGATGAATAGTAACTTTTGTTGATTTTGCTGATTAAGGAAAATTATCAGACCACCCTATATAGGATTGTGTTATGGTAATTCTGAGATCATAATTGTATTCCGCAATGTAAACGAGTATATGTAAAGGTCGTCAAAATTCGAGTTCGAACACTTTGATTTTTTTCCCAAAAATCCACCAGATATCGAAGGAATTAAGTACAAGGTAATGAAATTAAAAGGAATTAAATTCAAGGATTATATCAGAGAATCCTTAAAGGAATATAAGATATTAAGGAAGGCTTAGGGAAACCCAAATGATAAGATCCCGAATATGATCCCTCAAACGATCAACGAGAACGAGAGTTAAGCGAACCGTAAAACAAATAAGTGACCAAGGATCTGAAAGAGATATGTCCTAAGTCCAATCATGTATGAGGATTTAGGAATAACTTTTATGTAATCTATTTTGATTTCATTGATATTAATAAAAGACTTGTTTTGTTTTTATTGCGGGCTCTATCTATTTAAATGTTTAAATAAGATATACCACAGTTTAGAGTAAAGCTTTTTATGGATTGTGATGAGATCATAATAATGAGACCTAAAAGATGATAACTCTAAACTTAAATAGTTTCTAGTCGTAGGATTACTAACTGGTAATTAATAATCCGCAAAGATCGGTACATACTATGCTTGCTTCATTATGAAGGATGTCTGTTCTCATAGACATTTGTATGGTGACACTATAGCTAGTATGTAGGTGCTTATTATAGAATAAGTTCACTGAACATGACTCACACAGCTGAATAACTGATGGAGTTCACTCACGTGTCAGCAGTTGTTCACATAGTGATAGTTGTACAAGTATCCTTAGACTTGAGGTCATCATAGTCATCTTGTGTACACTGAACTATGCTTTGGTTTAGTTCTTAGTCTCAAGGGACAATTATAAGGGCTCTACTGGGTATAGGAATTTGTACATGAAGATAGTGTATGATCATTAAAGGATCTACCCCTTCCAGTGAAGGAAGAGAATGTTCAATGCTGATCCACTTATGCTAGTTCAGGAATCTCTGGCCAGAGTGAATGAAATTAGAAAGGAGTTTCTAATTTACATTAAATAGAACTAAGCATAGTGAATGGGAAAGCAAGTGATTAAAATATGATAGGCTTGACACAAGTTTCATGCCTTGTATTTAATCGTGACATTGCAGGGTAGAAGGAATTGATTGTATGGTAACTACTCACTGAATAGGTTTTTGGTATTCTAAGCAGTGAATTCGTATTATCCGGATAGTCGCGATATGCTGAGAAGTATCCCTCACGATGTAGAATAAATATGATTAATTAATTAATCATATTTAATGAAGTAGAGAATTTATATAAATAATGATAAAATAGTTTTATTATTATTTATTTCTACTACCGGCTTAATATTGAACCTACAGGGTCACACCATAAAAGAGAATGATTTAATGGTGGAGGAATTAATTAATAATGGCTGATAATTATTTATTTATGACATAAATAATTAATTGGCAAATTTAATAATTGATTAAATGAGATTTAATTGATTATAAATTAATTAAAAAAAGGTTCTTAATATTATTAATTAAGAATTTAATTTTTGAAAATTAAATCAAGTGAGAGAATTATTTATAAAGAGTTTAGAAAAAGGATTAATAATTAAAAGGTTTTTTAATTATTAGTGAGAATAATAAAGGGTTAATAATAATAATATTTTATGGGAAAATTTTCAGCTGAAAAATTTGCCTATAAATATACTATTATAGACCCTATTTTTGCCTCAACCAAAAAGATTTACAAAACCCTAATTCTCTCCATCTCCTCCTCCTTCATTACATCATTTTCTTGGTGGATACCGGGGGAGTGCTTCACACTTGAGGAGCAGCTGCTAAGGATCTCCGTTCATCGTTTTTGGATCGCCATTAAAGACCTCCATCTTTCCATTAACGTAAAGCTTCTTAAGGTAAACATACTGAACTACGAATTAAATATTATTTTTCGCATAGATCATGCGAAGGGTTTCAGTTTTTTTAAGATTTAAATTTACGTTTCGCTGCGTTTATGTGCTAAAAACCCTTCAGGATCAAGCTTATGCAAACAACAAGGGGATTAACCAAGCAATTAAGCACTAATCAAAGAGATTAGAGGAGGTTGGCATCATCAATCCATAGGAATTAAACATGTAGCCTTGTGATGATGTAAGCAAAGTGGCATAATCACTTTAATAAAGTGAAATCAAGATATTTAGCAAGATTAAACACCCACCAAGTATTCATTTCACAAACATCAAGATCAAAAGCAACCAAGCACTTCATCTGCCCCACCCACTTCTTGCTCTCGGCTTTTATAAGGAAAGGAAGAAGAAAATTTCAAAATCCAAGCTCCACTCAATCATAATTCAAGGGGTTTATTTCTATGGATTCCATATTTCATAACTAAGATAATCCATGAGTTTAAGCTCAAGAATCCATGTCTTTCTTAGCTAATTAATTCATTAAAGTTTATGATGAATAGTGATTTCAAGAAATTAACTTTGATTTCTTGATTTTGTTTGTAAGATCCAAGCTTAGTAAGGATAGTTAGAAGTTCTTTGAGGCTTCCTAGTGACTCTCAACTCTCCAAGGAAGGTATAACTCTTCAAAATCCTTAGTTTTAAGTGTGGTTTGTTTGGATGATAATGGTGTTTAGATGGTTGATTAGTGGAATGAATGATTAATCATGTTAGTGGATTTTTTGTTAAGTATTGTTGGTTGATTGTTGGAGCCATGGTTAGTACTTGTTGGATTTGAGGTTCTTGAGCATAGTTTGACTTAGTTTAGATGTAAAAGTTGAGATCATGAGTTATGGTTTGATTGGTAATGTATTGAAGTTGAATTTTTGTGAAATGGGTTGATTGAATGGTCCGTAAAAATGGGAAATCGTTAGTTTATAGCCGTCGTAATGCACAATTTTCTTGAAACTGTTTTTTTTGCATAAATTTTGGACCCAGAAACCTACTTCTATGAACTCACCACTGTCATTCTTAGATAGATTATGTTTTAAGATTCGTTTTGATATATGGATCGCTTTAATCGGATTTACGGTTTAGGAGATCCGACTGTTTTAAGTAACCGCGTTTCGCGAGCGAACCCCTACCCCTCGAGTAACTTTGAGACCATGTTTAAGGCCCTAAAAGACTTATCGAAACACGAAACAATTATGTAAAGTTGCTTAGGAAATTAGTAAGGTCCTTGTAAAGGATTCACCTTAAAATGTTTTAACGGTAAAATTTATAAAAATGGTGGAGCCGAGGTTACGCGAGCGACTAATTTAAATCTTTATGCGTGAAAGAGAGTGCTAAGGTATGCATGAGTAAAGTCTAGTTTCTTAAGCAACCGAGGATTGATTCCGGGCTTATGTTATTGTTTATAGGTTATCGGACCCATCCTAAGCTCATTACCACCCCAGGATACTCAGGCAAGTTTTCAAAACCTTTTACAGTTGTTGTGATATTGATATGCATGAATGTTTTATGAAACGATAATCTTGCGATATAATGCATGTATGATTTTAAAGTTAAAATCTAATGTTATATATGCATGCATGTTTTAAAATATGGATATTTTGATAAAAAGTTAAACATTTTTAAAAGTAGAGCTTACAAGCTGCATAATATCTATGTCAGTGTTATGCATTATTTTGCGTATACCTTAGTATAGGCACCCAAAGTTTAACATTGTACCTAAACTGAGAGGCGATGTTCCCGAGTATAGTTATATAGTTTTCAATAACTATCAATCGAATAAGGATTATTTGATAGTTTTGTATAATGAATGAGTATTATTTTTTATTATTCAAATAAAGGTTTTACTTATTTATAAGTATCTCATTTATTAAATAAATATTAGTTTCAAGTATTAGTTTCAAAATTTCTACTTCGTTTACTTTATCAAAAATATTCTTTATTAAATATTATTTTAAAGAATAATGTTCAGATATTCTTCTAATATTTTGAAACTGATTTATATTATTTAAATCATCTTTACCTTAAACATTTTTGAAAATGTTTTCGAATCTAACAAAATGATTTTAAAAGTTGGAGCGGATCCTAAAATTGTTTTCAAATTTAAATCTTTCCTTAGATGGGGATTTAAATAATCGCTCAAAATCTAGGGGATCCGGCTCAATAAAGAGGTTATCTTTATCTTCGTAACAAAGTTGCTAGGTGGATAAAGAGAGTCTTGATTACTTACCCAACATTTGGGAAGTTATACATAAAACAAGTTAATCCATTAACAAGCATCGCTTGGAAAATATCGGTGAGTTACCCCTTTCCATCTAGATACGAATTCTTGGTGAAGTTGTATTAACAAGTTTCTACTTGGGGAAAGGGAAGACGAGCTTTACGTTTCAGAGTCATGGATTTCATCTGAACTAGGAGTGGCGTAAGTGGCCTAGTGGCGCGGGCCCAACCTTATTTTATTATTGGCCCAAATGGCCCGAAAGTTCCGCTGCGGTGGTTAATTCTTTAGGATTCCAAGGCCGATAGATGATAAATTCCGGCGGATCTCCTCTACATGTAGATAATTGGTGGGTTGTACGATGGAGACTGATCATAGCAGGTCGACTCCCTGGCGCGGCTTACTCTAGAAATTAATTTATCATCTATTTTGGATTTTTTTTCTGCAATACTATCCAGAGCACCCTGATAGAAAGGTTATGACTGGGTGACCGATGAGTGTTGGCAGGGTCAAGCATTCAAATTGGTGTTTTGAAAATGAAGTACCTCGTAACTTCATATTTTGATAATGATCTAAGAATTGAGTTTCCTTGAGAGGATAAAAACCCTCAAGAGTATTTGAAAAAATGATTTATACAAGTCTTACCTTGTAGCTTCATCTTTATGATGAACTTTTAAAAACTAATTATACTTTGAACAACAATAGTTCAAGTAGTTTTTCTGAAAAAACATATAAGTATGTATCTTGTAACTTCATCATTTAAACTTATATCTAGTAAATGATTATCTTCTACATGATAAAGATTTTCAGAAAAATTATCGATAAATATACTTTGCATTATTGATCAAACTATATATTTTGTGAGTTATATTGCTCGCTCTTGCTTCATTTCTTTATTACACAACAACAATTAGGCAAGATGGCCAGACTCAAGCAGACCCACCGCAAGAGCGTGGGAAGAGTCCCGCGTCTAGACGCTAAGATCCTAGCCACCATTGCTGCAGAGGTAGATTTATCTATAGTTTAGGCATTAAGCTTTTGGGAAATCAACTTATGTATAATTATAACTTGTGTTGGATAATGGAAAAGAACTGTAAACTTATTAAGTAATCATTTTGGGTTTGTAATAAATTTTAACTTGTGGATCTCAATGACTTTTACTTATTTCAATTTCATCTCTGAGACTATAACGTGTTGTGGAGTGAGTATTATTGTGGGGTCACAGTATGCAGTTGTTTATTTAATTAAAGTAAAGTGTTTTGAATGGAAATAAAGACCATGACAATCCGAATCCCCGACCCTGGATCTAGGGGTGTTACATATAATCTGGAAGATTCTACTCATGTAAAGACTCCATTGCCAATAGCCACTAAACGTGATCAGGAAAAAATGATAAGAAGGTTTAAATCACAAGCTATAGAGATATGATTGGCTCATTATATCTTAAAGCAAGCAGGCCAGATATTATATTTGTAACATGCTTAGATTCTATGTTTCAAGATGACCCTAAAGAATCTCATCTTATAGATATTAATCGGATTTTTAGGTATCTTAAGGGAACTCCAAATCTTGGTATTTGGTACCCTAAAGGTATAGGTTTTGACCTTGTAGAATATACAGATTCAAATTTTACAGGTTGTAAGATTGATCGGAAGAGTGCTTTGGGAAGCTGTCAGTTTCTTGGAAGAACATTGATGTCTAGGCATAGCAAGAAGCAGCACTCAGTATCCACATCAACAGCTGATATTGAATACATAGCTGTTGGAAGTTGCTGTGCTCAAATATTATGAATGAGTAACCAACTCTGAGACTACGGATTGTTGATGTCAAAAATTCTTATATTCTGCAACAACACCAGTGCCATAGCAATCTCCAACTACCTGGTCCAACACTCGAGAACCAGACAAATTGATATCAGGTAATATTTTATCAGAGAGCATATCATAAATGATACTATGGAATTACATTTTATACCCATGTAGGAACAAAATACAGACATCTTCACTAAACCGCTTGATGAATCCATTTTTTAAAAGCTGGTTGGTGAACTTGGGATGTTAAATCTTTTTAATTGATCTAATTAGAAGTCAAGAACTTTAACTTGTTTTGAATAAATTTACTTGTTAATTAATGTCAAAATTTTTAGGGCTCGTGAATTTATTTGCCAATATTCAAATCTCGTATCTCAAGTATTTGTGTGTTTGTATCTAACTGATAAATATTTAAGCACATAAATATTCTCAATTTATTTAAAAGTGATTTAACTGTTAATAATTAAATCATGAGTAATTTAAAAGCAGTATAATTTAAATCATTATAGTTATGATATTTTCAGTTAAATGATAATTGTTGTAATTTTACGATAAGAATTGTGAGTTATTAAATTCAGTGAATTATAAATAATTCTATATATTAAAAAAATCACCAGAATTAGAATCTAGAAGCATAAATATTTTCTAAGTTCCAGAAATAGACAATTCAATTGTCGAGTTCTAAATTAGTTGAGAAATATTTATGACTTGGTGTATGTCTATACAATCACTAGAAATTGAAAAGTCAAATTTTCAAGTCAAAATATCTAATAAACGACAATCTAGTAATCGACAAGCATATTCTAAAATTTGAAAAGTATATTTTCTAGAAATTGATAAGTAGGAAATAACTTTTGATTTTCTAATGTCGATTAGTAGAAAATAGTGGTTGACATTCTACTGTCGATTAGTAGAAAATTGTGGTTGAGATTATACTATATGTTAGTCCCCTAACAATGTAACAAGAATTACAGAAGGGGGGTTGAATGGAATTCTTGAAACTTTTTCTTGAATAAAAAAGTTTTAACTCAAATATATATATAAGTGTGAATTGATTAGCAGAATGCGGAATAGTTACTTGAAATGAATCAAAACACAAGTAATTAAAAACAAGAGTCTTTAAAAACTTTCTGGTGGATTTGAATGATTCCACCAGGGATATATAATATATATCGAGAGAACTCTGTGCGCTAAAAGCTCACAGCTGCTTACAAAATGATAACAACTAAGAATGAGAGAAATGCTAAGAATGCAGCTTACAAATGTTTCTCTCTTGGTTGCTTAGTTCCTTAGTTACAATTCTATTTGCTGCTTCTTGATTTATATATCACCAAGATTACAAAGTAATAAGACAATATAATAAAACAAAAACTATCAAGTCTAATACAATGCTACTTCATTGCTCTATTCCAGCATGAATATCTTCATTATAGCATGGAAATGGCAATTCTTCTTGGTTCTCGAAAACCTAGTTGAATAGGCTACCACATTCCATTTGCATACACTCGACGCATGTGACTGTGTTGTCACTGTCAACAGATATTTGAATTCTTTATCCGTCGGGTTTATGATCATCCATCGAGTTAATGATCATCCGTCGGGTTGTTGATTATCCGTCAAATTCATTGTTGTTTATCCGTCGGGTAGCAATCAGGCATTTGACTTCATTTCATTTATGCAGAATTACAAGACATCATCTATGTATAATTAATCAACTTATTCTGCATATCTAGTTATAGTCAACATGACTTAGGTACTACTACAGATTCTAAACAATGTGTATACAGAAATGTGCTACAGACTTATTGTTACATAAGCTACTCACTCGATGGATAATAAGTCATCATCCGTCGGGACTAAAATGAGTTATCCGTCGGGACTATAATCCTTATCCAATGTGTTTTGTTCATGTAATCATCAAGTACACAACATATACACAACACTATCGATTAGTAGAAAAGACTTAACTTTTTCTATTGTCTATTAGTAGCTTTTCTATTGTCGATTAGTAGAATCAGACTTGTAAATTTTTGTGTGGCTGCTTATAAACCTTTTCATTGCCGATTTCAAGATCAATACACACATATACATAAGCCATTACCGACTTCTAGAGAAAAAAAATTAATTGTTCATTTTGTACTGGAACTCTAGCCATTTTTTGCTCGACCTTAGATTATTGAAGCCCATTGCTTTCTTTATCCTTGGAATGTAATTTCATTGGGTTTCATCAAGTATTTAGGGAGATCTAATTTCAGACCGATTTGACTTTGGCCTAAATTTTGGACCTTGTTTTTAATTGATTAATTGATTCAAACTCTTAATTCTGTAGTGAATTTCGCGTAGTATAACATACTTGATTTCGGTTTCGATCCGTAAAATTTGATTGTAAATGTTTGGTTCATTTTTATGTGGTTGTGTCAATATAAAATTGGGCACAATTAATTACGAAATAATTACCAATCATTTTTTAAAAAAAATGTGTGATAATTTTGAAATTAGGAAAACTAATTTTGTATCAATCTTAGATTGTAATTATGCAAAACATGAACATTTTTATTATTGGGTTCGGTTTCTTAATAAGCACTCTCATATTAGTACAACTTTAAATACGAATATTAAACTAAATGCCAACTTGCTTCATTTCATTCTGTTAGATAGTGAATGGTAATTGTTTAAGAGGGTTGGATACAATTATCAAATTAATTGATTATCAAAGAAGTAAAGTAAGAACAAATTGATCAAATAAAAGTTTATTAAATCTTTTATAAACTGTTACAAAACTCTCTCAAGAAATAATATCCTCAAGAGCTGCTAGGTTACAAAATTATACTCGAGTAGTACACCAAATGTAGTAACCTATTATGTGTTTATATAACACACAACTACTAAATAAATCTCTATCAATTACAAGATATGTTACAGTAGATTTTATCTAGTTTCTATACATATTTAATTAACAGCTGCATTCCTATAAGTCAGGAACCAACTATAATAATCTCCTCCAATACTGGGACTGTATCAAGCAACAGATTCTGACTTATCCTGTTAGTACAGTCATATCCTGATATACTATATCCTGATACATGCAGATCCTAATTAATAAGAAGATCCTGATGCTTTGACAAATCTTGACTGACTTGTGCAGATCCTGATCCCATTAAATCTTGATTTCTGACTAAGACATTTTCCAACAATCTCTCCCAATTTATGCTTTGCAGAATAAGCATAAATTATATAGTAATGTCTAATGCCAAAAATAGAAAGACAAAATGTAGAATACAAGTATTGTAGAGCGGACTCAGATATAGAAGTTAATCTTCATGGTTCTTGATAAACTCCAAAGTATCTCTGAACAAATGTCTTGACTATGTCATCTATCTTCTTCAAGATCATCTTCTGTAACCTTTTCTTCAAATTCTTCCCATATTCAGTTTCTTCAGACAACTGATATATGGCAGCTCTCAGCATTCCAATTGGAGTTATCTCTATCATCAATTCATCCAATGATACATAGCATGGCTTCATTCCATCAGGATTCATGATTAAATGTCTTTGAGTTCAAACAGTGTCAAATATTGTTGCTCCCTTTTTCATGTTTACCTCCTGATTACTGAAGTTCATGTATGTAGAAATGTAGTGTCCTATGTATTGTATTCCTTTGTCAAGAATTCTCCTTTAGATGGCATAGAAGGTTAAATCTGACCATTCCTTGGATGCTTGATTTTCAACCCTCAATAGATAGTGAATGTATTTGAGTTCCTTGGTTGATATTATCAATAGTTCATCAAGTGAAAGAACTGGAACTTGATCACCCTGTAGCATAAGCAAGATCTTCTGTTTGGCTTTTGAGCCATTATTTCTGTCAAGAATGATTTTCACAGCTTCAAGCCTGTCCAAATGATTTGCAGTGACTTCCTGATCAGGTTTATCAGCTAATATGAACTTTATCATTCTTGTATTCATCAGTTGAGCTTCATGATGGCCAATTCTTCCTCTTGTGTATGGATCAATTAACTTGAGAGCCCGAGCCTGCCTCACCCATGAAGGCATATCATCATTTCCGTACGTAACATTAGTTTCAGGCAATCCTTCCTCTTTTATTCCTCTTGGAGTAAAATTCATCTGCTTTTTGCATGTCTAATCATCAATTTTCTCCCACTTATAACTATGCCTGATTCTAGGAAAATTATAAGCCCTTCTTTCTGCTCTTTCATGAAGTACTTTCCTATCAGTGCATCTCCATCACTCTGTAACAGACCTCCACAACATATTATGAAACTCTTGATAACCCTGTTGACTATTATCCTGATTTTGCCTTCTTCTCTCCTTTCTTCTTCTTTAATCTCAACATTGTAGCAATCAACATAAGCAGAGAATATTTGAAGATTTAAGTGCTCAAAGATAGCTTTTTCTCCATCTTCAACCAAGTCAGGAATAGACCACCTATTAGGATTAGAAATTGATCCATCAGGATTTGCAATGTCAGGACTTTTCGTGTCAGGATTTTGGCTTGAGTTGTTAGGAGCTGCTTCAATTTGAAGTTGCCTTGGTCTTCTAAACAGCTGTGCTTTTTCTTCTTCTTCACCTTCTTCTCTGTAAAGATTTAGATTTGGTACCTCCATTGGCCTTGGTATAGGATTAAGAAATATTGGATCAATATGTAATTTAGGAGCCTGAGACTGAGATGTCTCAGGTATTTCTTCAATCCTGACCCCACTGGATCTTATTTTTCTATGAGAAAGAATAACTATTTTCTGAACAACCTTTATCACCTTTCCTCTACCACCTCTCTTACCAGCTTTAGATCCCCAAGCTTTATATCTTCCTCTAGAGTTGCTTTGATTTGAAGCTTGAAGTTTACTGAGAATTTCCTCATGTTTCCTGAGCATTTCTTCATTCATCATGTCAGGAAATTCATCATCTAGATGGATAAGAGCTCTCCTCTCTTCTAACTCCTCAACCCTTCTATCTTTGTAGTAGAGAGTGATACTTGCACCCGATTTTGTTCTAAAAGTTCTGTAATATCTCTGAGCATCATTAGGATTATCAATTATCACTTCTTTCTCATCAGGAATTGCAGATAATGATTGTTACTTTTTCATCTGGATCTGAGAGTGAGTAATTGTTTGAGTTTTCACAGTCTTTGAGCCATCTCGAGAGACATGACTTGATTGTGTGATTTGAGTTTGAGTTTGTATACCAGTTATAGACTAAACCACCACAATATCAAAGGTCCCTTTACCTTGACTATCACCATCATTATCAGGATTGGCATCTTTTCTTAAAACTGATTCAGGTGTACATTTTTTCTTGGCTACCATCTCCCCCTTTTTGGCATCAAGACCTTGTAGCAAAGAGAAGATGGCATCTAGTTTCCGATTTGTAGCTTGTTGACTAGATTCGATAACCTCAAAACTCTCTGTCATATGTTCTTGTTTTGACTCTATACTCAACATCCTCTTGACTAAACCATTATTCTTCTTTGTGCCTTTGATGGATACAGAAAGATCAACAACTTCCTCTCTTAAATCAACATTAGAATTTTTTAATAAAGAGATATAAGAATGCATCCCATTGACCAGCACAGTAGTGGCTTTAATCGCATTCTTCAAGTCAGAATTGGA
Source organism: Apium graveolens (assembly GCF_009905375.1). NCBI lineage: Eukaryota > Viridiplantae > Streptophyta > Magnoliopsida > Apiales > Apiaceae > Apium > Apium graveolens. The sequence goes on from NC_133650.1 coordinate 57,460,970, forward strand.
GGTAGAGGTAACAACATGATCTACAAGAACATGAGCAGCATCCATAAAAATTCTTTCTGTTAGTCGCTAAACACGCGCTAAAATTCACGCAAGTATACGCGTTCGCAAGTAATATAGAATAATTTCTAGTTCGTTCCTACAGGGACAGGCTTAGATTAACTTTGTGATTTATGCACTTATGCAACAATGATATGGCTATTATTCAATGCTAAGACGAATAACAGTTTGGGTTTTTATTATACTACGATTAACTATTGAGAATTATATTAGAGAACATTAACTAAAGAAAGTAAAGAGAGTTGAATAATATATAACACAAACATTGGATTCTAACTTCATTAAGTACTTCATTCAATAGCCTTTTTGTTCTTAACCTTAGCATGTAATGGTGATGACACTAATCAGATAACACGAAACTGATAAACACCAACTTTCGTTGCATGAATAACATACTACCAGACATCCACAAAAGAGATAGAAGCTAAATAGACACCTATTATATTGAGACCCTATATGTCTATAGAATTTGACAACATAACGGTTTAATGCACAAGTTATCCATCATGATTACATAGGGCAAGTAAGATGGTTAAAATTACCTACGAATCATGCATAATAATACACATGAACCTATGCTAGCATGGCAAGTTCTAAATCCTTAAATTCACTGTTCCTTCATTAAGAATTAACACGTTATCTTATAAGTTCGCGACGCTCTTAAGACGAATAAGCACAACCAATACTAGTTTATCATACAATCACCACACATTAAGGCATCGAAACAAATCAACTAAAGAAATCCATAAATAAATCTGCTAGAACCCCACGATAACGATTAGCCCATAATCAGACTCATCATCAATGTGGGTTTCGATAAAAGCATGGTATAATAAACGTAGTCTTTATAAATAACTAATAAACAAAGTACGTAATCCAGAGTATTAGGTTCAACAAAACAAGAAACGAGCATCCAAGATTACAACTTAAAACAAAGATTCACAAGAATAAACTAGATCTTCTTCGCCTTCGTTGAATTGTGCTATAGGTCTTCTTGTCATCTTCTCCTTAAGCTCTGTTACGTCTCTCTTTGAAAAATGTCTCTTATTTAAGTATATATAGCAGCCCATGCAAAGTAGAAATCCTCCAATCAGAAGCCAAGTAGAATCAGGATTTTAATATCCTAACAGCTTGATCAGCGCGGGCGCGCTGTGTCTCTGAAGTTTGGGCGCAGGCGCACGCTTTGACAGCGGATAAAATTATGTTTTCTTTCTTTTCTTGCTGTAATGAGTTGGTTTCCCGAGCTTTATTCCTTGGACACCATCCTAACACTATATTAGCATCAAATCAATTCTAATTTAACTAAATCCCGGATTAATGCCTGAAATGCAAAAACACTAGAAAACACATTAAAACACCAACAACTTGATTGCAAATACACCAATTCAAATCTTAATAGGGAGTTATAAAGTGTCATAAATGCCACTCAACATACCCCCAAACTTAAATCGATGCTTATCCTCAAGCATAGACAGACTTAAAGAACAAGAAATAAAAATGCATGAATGCAACTAAATAAATGCAACGATCCCCATAAAATAACTAAACCAATCAAAAAGCAACATCTCAACCAATGCAGTTATTCACATAGAGATCAATTAAACCTTACAAATCAACCTACAAACCAGAGACGTGCGTGTGTGCGAATGCTTACAGATATACTATCACAACTAGATCAATAATCATAACTCACTACTCATCAAAGCAATCGCAAGGTTAAATATAAAATAAAAGCTAGACTCAAAATAACTAATAACACTTCAATTCTTATAATGGAGCTTTACATGGATTCACGCTTCTATTTGCAACACGTAAACAACAAAAGTATGCTTATTTGACCGTGCAATGAGTGAGGTCCACAAAAGACTTGTACAATAGTACCCATGTAGCGAGCGTTAGGTTAGCGGATCCCAGATTATAAAAGCCTTAGGTCACTAGGCACAAAGTCCCCTAAGAACTTAATAACTCGAGTACTAAAGAGCCCACTCGTGATCAATTATACATAACACTTATTTTTTTCTTTTTTTTCCTCTTATTTTTTTTCTTTTTTTTCACAAAATTCTGAACGAGCGTGTTTCGCTCCATCTCGTTCAACCCTAAACTACTCATATAAATATGAGCTAGCTACTAGCCAATTGACACCTAGCCACAACAACTAGCAATGAAATCCAATTTCTCCAATTTTTTTTAAAAATCCATGTTATTTATCATTAAGAAAATATCCTAAATTTTAAATATAAACAAGCGATTAAACCTCGACAAACAATAAACCATGATCATGATTTAGCACTCAAGCAACCTATAAGACTTAGTGAAATACAATTATCTCTAGCATGCAAATCAATTCGACAAGACTTAACATCACTAAATACGACATCACTACACTATTGTAACACCCCCAAATTCGAGGTCGGGGATCTGGGTTGTCACGAGTTCCATTTCCCTTAATAACACTTAATCTTAATAAACAACCAACTACTGCGTACTGTGACCCCACAATATACACACACCCACCACAAGCTATAATCTCAGAGATGAATACCAAAAATAACACAAGTCATTTTATTCCACAATTATAAGTCATTACACCTCAAAAGGGTTTCCGAATAAATTTACATATTCTTTTCCGTTATTACAATTCATAATATACATAAGTCTGGTACATCAACAGTTAAAAGCCTAGCCTATTGGTAGTTCCTACCTCGGCTACAGCGGCATCAACGCCTACAGGAAACTGCGGAACGTTTCCTATCCACTCGCGAATTGGGAGCTTGGTCATGTTCATCTTGTCTATCTGTTGTTGTGTGATGAAAGAAGAAAGCAAGGGTGAGCAAAAAGCCCATCGAAATAATATGTATTTTAATTAACAATATATGAGCATCTTCATAGTACTCATGAAAGTCTTGGTCAAGCAGAAATGAACCAAGTTTGATATCTTAATGCGACGAAGTCACAAAATATTCAGTATATATACACATATATACTACTCAAAATTTTTGAAATCCTCTGACATGTATAATATACACAGAGTTCTAATTTATAATTGTATAAAGATATTGCTGCAAGGTGATCTCATATATCCAACCTTGTCTCAACATTTTTCTAAAAATCTTTGTCATGTATAAGATAATCATTTACTAGATATAAGTTGAAAAGATGAAGTTACAAGATACTCCAATATACTTATATCTTTTTCGAATACTACTTGAACTACCACCGTTCAAGGTATAAATAGTTTATCCCAAAGATGAAGTTACAAGACAAAACTTGTATAGAGTCAATCTTAGAAATATCATCAAAATGAAATGAAGTTACGAGATACTTCATTTGATGAAAATATCATTTTGAAAACTCGACCCTGCCAACACTCAACAATCGCCCAACCGTAGCCTTTCTATCGAAGTGCTCTGGGTAGTGTTGCAGAAATATCCAACTGTATGATGAACTCATTACGGGAGTTTCCCGCGCCAGGAAGACCACTCACGATGATCAGTCGCAGTAGTGCAACCCCACCATTTTCTACATGTAGAGGAGAATAGTCGGATTTACTTGTCAACCGAACACTGGACTCCTAAGGAATGGACCGTCTTAGCGGAACTTCCGGGCCATTTGGGCCAATATAATAAGGCTGGACCGGCGCCACTCGACCAGTTACGCCACTCCTAGTTCAGATGAAATCCATGACTCTGAAACGTAAAGCTTGTCCCCCTTTCCCCAAGAAGAAACTTGTTGATACGGCTCCACCAAGAAGTCGTATCTAGTTGGAAAGGAAAACTCACCGATATTTCCCAGCCGATGCCTGTTAATGGATTAACTTATTCCAAGAATTTTACTTCCCGAGTTTTGGGTAAGTAATCAAAAACTCTTTTATCAAAACAGCAACCGTGTTGCGAATATAGAAATACATCACGGAGCCGGATCCCTCAAATTTTTGAGCGAGTATTTAAATCCCCTTCGAAAGAAAGATCTTAAATTTGAAAATGAGTTTTGGGATCCGCTCTAACCTTCCAAAAATAGTTTTGGTAAAGTTTGAAAATAATCTCTGGAAATATTTGAAGTAAGAATGATTTGATAGTATCAATTATTTTCCGAATACTTGGAAAATATCGAAACATTATTCTTTAATAAAATAAATATATTATTTAATAAAATAAGCGGAGTCATAAGTTCTCGAATGAATATTCAAAATAATATTTATTAAATAAAATAAGGGGAGTCATAAGTCCTCGAATGAATATTTAAAATAATATTCATTTATAATATAAAACTATCGAATAAACCTTATTCGTTTAATAGTTTTGAAAACTATATATATATACATTTAATATACTCGGGAACATCGCCTCCCGGTTTAGAAAAATGTTCAATCCTGGGTCCCCTATACTAAGGGTATACGCAAGTACTGCTTATCTCTAGCATATGTATTATGCAGTTTATAATTAATTGAATCAACAATGAGATATCAAGATTCCAAAACAGGCATGCATATTTATATCATAACAACATGCTCCAATATATCGCAAGACTTGTTAATAACAACCATGCACTTATCACAAGATAATGCACAAATAATTATATACATCACAACAACAATGTAACGGCTAGAAAACTTGCCCGAGTGTTCCGGGATAGACTCAAGCTTAGAGTGGGTCCGGTAACCTATGAACAACAACATAATCCGGAATTAGACCACGGTCACTTAAGAAACTAGTCAAAACTCACTCATACCCTAACGGTCGCTTACACGATCGCTTGCATACCCTCGGCTCCACCAATTTTAATAAATTAAGCGTTACAAATTTTAAGACGACTCTTTTGCGAATACTCTACCAACTGCCTAACACACCTTACATAATTGTTTTGTAATCCAATTAGTCTTTTAAGGGCCTTAAACAAGGTCTCAAAGTAAAGCGAGGGGTAAAGGTTCGTCCGCGAAATGCCGTTACTTAAAATGGTCGTTTCTCCTAAACCGTACATCAGAACCAAGCGATCCACATATCAAAACGAAGCTTACGACACGCTCTAGCTAAACATGGCAATGTTACAGATTGGATGTTGAGTTTTCTGTACTAAACACTAAGAACAATCAGTTGAATAAAAATGGGCATTACGACGGCTATGTTTACGCGATTACCAATGTTTAAACTACTCCAATTAACCACCAACCAACTCATAACTATCAATACAAAAAAACTTCACCTAAATCATACCACATCATTCCATAACCTCCAAGTTTTTCAACTCAAACAACCACAATCAAGACCTATGAACTATAATCAAGCTTCAATTACTAAAACACTTCCAAATCAAACCAAATTACTAATAATCACAATCCATGCTTCTCATTTCACAAATCCAACCATTAAACTTACTAACAAATAAAGTAAAGTCTAGGGTTTGAAGGTTATACCTTCCTTGGTAGGTGTTAAGTTGCTGGGAAGCCTTAGGGAGCCTTAATCTAACCTCTTACAAGCTTGATCTTTTCAAAGAAATCAAGAACACAAAGTTAGGTTTTGAAGTTTCTAAAAGTCCAATTGAAAGAACTGTAAAAATAAGGGTCTTACCATGCTTATTTGGATGATACTTGTGAACAAGAGCTGTAGGCCATCTCAATACCTTTCCAAGGAGCTATAGAACACAACATTTGAGTAAGTATTGAAGGAGATATGGCAGTTTAAAGTTGTTGGTATTGTTTTGGCCGAGAGCTTTTGTTCTTGGAAGCAAAAGTCAACTTCTAATTTTTGTGTTTTATGATATTTTCTTGGTTGCTTCTCCTTTTTGTCTTGGCAAATGTTTTAGCTTTTTACCATGGTAAATTTTGCATGGCCCAAAATCAACCAACAAAACAAAACCCCTTGTCATGCTTATGTCATCCTGCTTGTGTCATCTATTTACCACATGTCTTTGTCTTGTGGTTTGATGAAGTCATAATACCTTGGATTCTTGTACAAGCTTATCTCTTGGTTGCGTATTTGTTTTACGGTTCGCGTAACTTTCGTTCTCGTTCGTTGTTTGAGGGATCATATCCGGGATCTTATTACTTGGGTTCCCCAAAACCTTTCTCAATATTTTATATTCCTTTTATGATCCTCTCTTATAATCCTTGAATTTAAATCTTTTTAATCATGTTACCTTATACTCAATTCTTTCGGTATCTGGTGGATTTTCGGGAAAAATCAAAGTGTTCAAATTTTGATTCTGATGATCTTTACATACACTCATTTATGAAATACTAATACGATCTTAGAATTTCCATAACAGTACTCCTATATAGCATGGTCTGATAATTTTCCTTAATCAGCATCATCAGCAAAAGTTACTGTTCATCAGTGTTTCAAAAATTTCAAAAATTGGGGTTATTACAACTATCATCAATATCACAAGTCAATCGGAAAAAATCATCTAAGGGATCATATTATTATGCAAATGTATGAACTATATGAACAAACTATCAAAAAAACTACAAAAATAATAATAAAAAAAACTACATGGCAAAATATGCAACTATATGCACTAAACTATCATGAATATGCAAACTATATGTGACTCGCACAAAGCATATTCCTTCAACTACTACCCCCAAACTTAAAATTTTCACTGTCCTCAGTGAAGGTAATAGTAAGGAATCAGGCATACCTACTCGGAATCAGGACCCTCACCCCCAACGGGTGGAGTGTCACGCGTGTCTTGAGGTGGATAAATGGAGTCCTCACCAAATACTGGCCACTGGATATCAACACTTATGGCTCTGAATGCAGTCCCTAGTGCCTGGGTGAGATCACGTGCAAACCAACTATGGATATCATGCATCGCATCCATCCTCCTCGCTAGACGCCTATACTGCATCGTGCTCAAACCAACTTCAATATCCGCTCCTACTTCCTCCTGCTCCTGCTGTAATGGACCATCCTCCTCACCTAACTGAGCTCTCCATCCCGCCTTACGAGCATACTTTGAAGCCCCAGCGAACGTCTGATCAGCTGGCCGCTTGCCCAGAAGAAGATCATAAGAGTAACCAAGCCCCTTAGGATCGGGCTTACCACCGTACCACTCCACGATATTCAATATAGTCGAACTATAACAGAACTAGGAAGCTGAAGTTGTTCATGTGTTGGCCAATGAACATCAACTGCCACACACAGCTTCATCACAATGGACGCATAGGGTATAGAACCCGTAGTACTCCCTCTCAAGAATATCACAATACCCTGGTAGATCACCATCCCAAGATCCATATAGTCACCCTGAAGAATCCCCCACAACAGTCACGCACGCTCTACAGTCACATCATGCACATGAGAAGATGGCATGATGTTAGCACAGATAAACACATTCCATGCACGAGCAAACCTGTTCATGCTAGACGCAGGGAATGTAGCATAATCAGTCATTCCCTTCTTGAACTTCCAATGAGTCTCCGACACACACCGAGTAGCAACTATCAAATCCAAATCAAAATCCTCTGAAGTCTTATCGTTCCAGGTGTCCTGACCGGGCTTCCTCGCGGGCTGTCAATCACCCTCCTTATCACATCCGCACTGTACTGTACCGTCATCCCCTAACCACAGTGAAACCATTCTTCTCCGCCCTTGCATTAGCATAGAACTCACGAACAACACTCATGGGCACAGCAGCGGGTGCCTCGCAAAAAGCAACCCAGCCCATCTCCAAGATCATCTTCAACAACTTACTATCCTACCCCGATGGCAGAAAACCTCGCTTCTTTGCTATAGGCTTTGAGAGAAGCCTCGTATACTCTTGTTCAGCCTCGGGAGTCAAAAACCTCGGCCTCACACCACCTGCACTCGAAGAATCAGTGGTGTTGCTGCTTACTTGAGTTCTTTGTCTCTTGGGTGCCATAGGGATTGAATAAGAGAGAATAAAAGATAAGTGTTTGAGAGAGAATTGTGTTTGAGAATTTGAGAAGTGGTGGAGAAGTTTGTGTATGAGTGTATGTATATATAGGAGGTGAGAAGAGAATTAGATATGGAATAGAAATGGGAATTGATTATGGGAATAGTGGGAATAATGGGTTTGATTTGGAGAGTGAAATTTGGGATGTGAAAGAGTAAAATTCGGGTACAAATTGATTTTTAAAAGAAGTCCCCGATTTTCTCTTTAGAACTGCCTTTTATATTTTTTTTCTGAATCGGGACCCCAGCGCGGCCGCGCGCGCTTGAATAGCGCGGGCGCGTGCTAGAATAGCGCGGGCATGCGCTACAATAGCGCAGGCGCCCGCTACAATAGCGCGGGCGCGCGCTTGAATAGCGCGGGCGCGCGCTTGAATAGCGCGGGCGCGCGCTTGAATAGCGCGGGCGCGCGCTTGAATAGCGCGGGCGCGCTCATCTTCTTCTAAATTGGCGCGGCCACGCGCTAGATCAACATGGGCGTGCCTGGTTTCTGGAATTCCAGCGCGACCGCGCGCTTGATCAGCGCGGGCGCGCTCAGCTTCTAAAGTTGGCCCTGAAATTTTTTTGTTTTTCTTATTTTTTTGTGTTTTTCTCTTTTCTTCTTCTTCCTCTACCTACTAATGTACAACAAGCTTCGGTCGCCTCCCAAGAAGCGCTTGCTTTACGTCGTTAGCTTGACGTAGAAATGCGAAAACAAACGGACAACAAAACGGCACTAACCACCTCATGGTTTGCCATGTCACCAAAGTAATGCTTCAACCTCTGACCATTTACTTTGAATGCTTGGCCTGGATCATTCTCAAAAATCTCCACTGCTCCATGTGGAAACACAGTTTTAACAACAAACGGCCCTGACCACCTTGACTTCAACTTTCCAGGAAAAAGACGGAGACGAGAGTTGAACAAGAGAACTGGTTGCCCCGGTAGAAATGATTTGAGCGCTAGACCCCTATCGTGCCACCTCTTGACTTTTTCCTTATACATTTTATTATTTTCATATGCTTGAAGTCGAAACTCATCGAGTTCATTCAACTGAAGCATTCTCTTCTTTCAAGCTGCATCCAAGTCCAGATTCAACTTCTTTAAAGCCCAATACGCTTTTTACTCCAACTCCACCGGCAAATGACACCCCTTATCCTAAACTAACTGAAACGGTGACATTCCCAATAGAGTCTTGTATGTTGTTCTATATGCCAAAATAGTTTCGTCAAGCTTTAAAGACCAATCTTTCCTTGATGGACACACAACCTTCTCTAAAATGTGCTTGATCTCTCTGTTAGATACCTCGGCTTTACCTTTCGTCTGAGGATGATAAGCCGTAGCAATGCGATGATTCACATTATATCTTTGCATCATAGCAGTGAACTTGCGATTGCAAAAATGCGATCCCTCATCACTGATTATGACTCTTGGAGTTCCAAATCTTGTGAAAATCTGTTTGTAAAGAAAATTAAGCACTACTTTCGCATCGTTCGTTGGCAACGCCTTAACTTCAACCCATTTCGACACATAATCAACCGCCAACAAGATATACTGATTGTTACAAGATGAGACAAATGGCTCCATGAATCAATTTCCCAAACATCGAAGACTTCAACCTCGAGAAGCACATTAAGAGTCATCTCATCCCTCTTGGACATATTAACCACACGTTGACATCGATCACATTTCAAAACAAACTGATGAGCATCTTTAAACAAGGTCGGCCAAAAGAAACCTGCTTGAAGAATACGAGTTGTTGTCTTTTCTCCACCATAATGTCCTCCATAAGTCGTTGAGTGGCAATCTCGCAAGATCCCCCCCCCCCCCGTTTCACTATAAGGAATACATCTGCAGATGCTTCTTCCTTTGAGCGTATGTCAAGTCGGGAGGCATGATATTACTCACAAGGTAGTTCACAATGTCTGCAAACCACGGTTCTTCCTCTTGCACTCCAAACAGCTGCTCATCGGGAAAAGACTCATTAATTAATGTCTTATCTTGTGAAGTTGCACTTGGATCCTCTAAACGCGAGAGATGATCAGCGACTTGATTTTTAGTCCCTTTTATGTCCTTGATCTCTAACTCAAATTCTTGAAGAAAAAGAACCCATCTAATCAATCTAGGCTTCGAGTCCTTCTTTGAGATGAGATATCAAATTGCAGCGTGATCAGTGAAAACTGTCACCTTCGTCCCAAGCAGATAAGATCGAAATTTCTCAAAACCACAGACAATAGACAAAAGTTCTTTCTCAGTAGTAGTATAATTCAATTGAGCACCATTTAGGGTCTTACTAGCATAGTAGACCACATGAAATATGTTGTTCTTTCTTTGCCCAAGAACTGCTCCAACTGCATAGTCACTTGCATCGCACATCATCTCAAAAGGTTTACTCCAATCGGGTGCAGTTATGACAGGTGTCGTGATTAAACTCTTCTTTAAGAACTCAAAAACAGTCACGCACTCGTCATCAAACTTAAACGGAACATCCTTCTCCAGAAGATTGCACAAAGTTTTAGAATTTTTTGAGAAGTTTTTGATGAACCGCTTGTAGAAGCCCACATGGCCAAGAAAACAGCGAACTCCCTTAACAGAAATTGGCGGGGGAAGATTTTCAATGACCCCCACTTTGGCTTTGTTCACCTCAAGACCCTTTCTAGAGACCTTGTGCCCAAGAATAATGCTCTGTCGCACCATAAAATGATATTTCTCCCAATTGAGAACTAAATTGGTCTCAACACACCTCTTGAGAACGTCGCCTAAATTCTGCAAGCATTCATCAAATGAATCACCAAACATAGAGAAATCGTCAATGAACACCTCCACATTCTGACCAATCATATCAGAGAAGATAGCCATCATGCATCTCTGAAATGTGGCAGGTGCTCTACATAACCCAAAAGAAACTCTTCGAAAGGGGAAAGTACCAAATGGACAAGTGAAAGTAGTCTTCTCCTGATCTTATGGAGCAATTCAAATTTGATTATAACCAGAATAACCATCCAGAAGATAGTAGTACTCATGCCTAGCCAATCTGTCAAGCATCTGATCAATAAACGACAGAGGGAAGTGATCTTTTCTTGTGGCCTTGTTCAGCTTCCTGTAATCCATGCAAACTCTCCACCCCATGACTGTTCGAGTGGGAATGAGCTCATTCTTCTCAATAGCAATGACTGTGATACCTCCTTTCTTTGGTACACACTGAACCGGACTCACCCAAAAACTGTCAGAAATGGGATAAATGATCCCTGAATCCAGCCACTTAAGAATTTCCTTCTTCACGACATCCTTCATGATAGGTTTTAACCTTCTTTATTTCTCAATAGTAGGCTTGCTACCTTCCTCTAGCAGAATTTTATGCATACAATAAGAAGGGTTGATTCCCTTGATATCTATTATAGTCCAACCAATTGCCGATTTGAATTCTCTAATAATTCTCAAAATCTTCTCCTCGTCGCTACCTATAAGGTCAGATGCAATAATAACAGGAAAAGTAGATGCATCACATAAAAATGAATACCTCAAATGTTCAGGTAAAGGCTTAAGCTCAAGAGTAGGGGCTTCCTCAATAGATGGCTTGAGGCGCTTAGGAGCTTTGTTCAACTCCTCCATTCCTAGAGATTCAAAAGGCATATCAATCTTCCTCTTCCAGGGAGAAGCATTAAGAAATTGCAACTGCTCATCCCCTTCATCATCTTCACTATCGAAATTCCACAACAAGGCCTTCTCTAAGGCATCAGACCTTAGCAATTGATCAAGTTCTGAAGTAACTACAGAATCAACCAACTCCACTTTTAAGCACTCCTTATTTTCCGTAGGGAACTTCATGGAATTGAACACATTAAAAGTTACATCCCGATCCATCACTCGCATGGTGAGCTCACCTTTCGGCACATCTATCAAGGTCCAGCCAGTAGCCAAGAAAGGTCTTCCCAAGATTATGGGAAGCTTCTTATCCTCCTCGAAATCAAGAATTATAAAATCAGCAGGGAAGATGAGTTTATCCACCTTGACCAAGACGTCCTCCACAATACCACGCGGATATGTAATATAACGGTCGGCCAACTGTAAAGTCATATAAGTAGGCTTTGGATCAGGCAAGTTAAACTTCTTGAAGATTGATAAGGGCATCAGATTGATGCTAGCTCCCAAGTCACATAGACACTTGTCAAATGACACCCAATTGTACAAGGAATAGTGAAGCTTCCAGGATCTTTAAGCTTCGGAGGCAACTTTTGTTGCAGCACAGCACTGCATTCCTCCGTGAGAGCAACGGTCTCTAAGTCATCAAACTTCATGTAACTAGGCATCAAGCTTCATGAGAGAATACCTTTCATGAACTTCGAGTAACTAAGAATTTGTTCAAGAGCTTCAACGAAAGGTATATTGATGTGAAGTTTCTTGAACACCTCCAGAATCTTCTCAAACTACTTATCCAGCTTTTCTTCTGCAGCCTCTTAGGAAAAGGAGGTGGAGGATATATTTGTTTTCCCCTGTATTACCCTCAAGAGGAGTGTGCTCAACGGTAGTCTTCCTTGGTTCCACTTCTGCTTCCTTCTGCATTTTTTCTTCTTCAACCTCAACTTCAGCTTCTGGAGTCTTAGCTTTTTCAGGATTTGCAACCTTACCAGACCTCAACGTAATTGCCTTAAAATGCTCATTCGCTTCCTTCTTGCCTGGCACATCAATATCGCTCGGAAGCGTGCAAGGTTGACGATTCAGTAATGCATTAGCAATTTACCCAATTTGATTCTCCAAGGTCTTGATAGACACAGCTTGGCTCTTGCACATGAGACTCGACTCCTCCAATTCAGATTTTTCATTAGCTTACGGTAACTGCTGAAGTTCAAGTTGTTGCCTAGGGGCATATTGCGGTTGCTGAAAACCAGGAGGGTTATACTGCTTTACTGTGTATGGCTGATAAGATTGTTGCACCGTATTCTGATTGTTACTCCAGCTGAAGTTAGGATGATTGCGGTTATTTGGATGATAAGTGGCTGGAGCTTGTTTGTGACGCCCTCCAAACCCGGGGTCTAGATTTGGGGGTCACTAGCCAATAAACTATAATAAAATAATTACAGTGGAATAATATAATAAATATGACCCCTTGCATGCAACTGGTTCGATCATAGGTTATAGTATGGAACAGGCACTAGTATAAACCAACTGCTATTACAAACCATAAGTCTAATTAGTTTTACAACTTATTCAAATTTTATTACAAACCTTTATACTATTCAAGCGTCCCAAACTGTCTACCTGGAAAACACACCAAACTATTTATAAGCACTCGACTTCTGATCAAACTTGGGACTCAAGCCTGCTCTGGCTTAGCTGAAAGATTAGAATATTAAACAAGTATGAGCGAAAGAAATGCTCAGCAAGCAGTATAAAGTTTGTAAATGAACAACAATAACAATATCTGAGTAAAATCAGAAGCTGATATAAACTTTAAAGTTTAAGCGACAGTTTAATAAAACACAATTATGCACTATATTGTTCCTGATGATCAGTCATGAAACAACACCGGTATCCCACAGTCATACCGTAAATATAGGTACCAATATCCCGCAGCCATACCGTACCTATTGGATATCCGTGAAGAAGGCATATATTCGCCTAGTAAGATATTACACTTTCATATAATAACTCACGCTGGACCGGTGCCTCGGCCTTTTACGTTAACCAAGAATCAATTCACAAAATAATTTTGATTAAAGGAGTCAGATCAATGATATCCTTATCCATTCAACTCCTAATGTCACATGGTCCGGAGTTATCTCAACAAATGATGGCGAAATAACTAGAACAATTAGTTATTCGCTAATCTCAATTCAATGTTTCACTGTATAGAGTATATCTGGATAGTATAGTTATTCACTATCTATCAAATCAAAAGATTGGTTCTAGCAGAATGATTGTTAGAATACGAGAATGTCAATAAATATAGGAGTATTGATATTCAATATGCTATCAGAGTATTTATAAACAGTTCTTATATTTGAGTATGTAAAACAATAAACTATTCTGAATTTAGAATATGAGAGAATACTTGCCTGGTATGCTCAATAACTTTTCACTAAAACCCTGGCTTATAACTGCTGGCTACTATCTCCGTCTAACACTTGACCGCACTCCTTCCTACTCGATTCTATAAATAAAAGGACTATCTTAATTAACAGAACCAAACTCAATCGACGTAACTATACGTCTTGACATTTACCCGATCGTTTATAACTAGCATGGTATTTTAAAACTGTAACAGATAGCATGCATATCACGTAACACATAATCATGGTATTCGTATAACACGTAATCACATATTTCATGTAACACATAAGTCAGATTATTAAAAGATATATCTTAGTGCGTTCGGAATGAAAATCAGGTCAATATTAGCATTTACCGATCAAATACTGACTCAAACTGATGCTCAAATCAAATGACATTGTAATATAAAAGAAATTAGGACTCAAAAGTATTTTTATTAGAAGCGCAATATTTTTCTGAGTCTATACGCGTTCGTTTCGTATTAAACGGACGAACGGTTTAATTATTATGAATAAAATAAGAAATAAATAGATTTAAATCAATTAATAATAATATTAATTGATATTTAAATACCAAAATATAATTATTAAACCCTTAAAATAATTTTTTTAGAAGTTATTTGAATTAATTATAAATAATTTACATTTATTTAATTATTTATAAATAAAATTAATTGATTAATTGATTTTTAATCAATTAATTAAATTCATAAATAATTAACTAAAATGAATTATAAATAATTATATCAAATTTTATTTTTGAAAATAATTTTAGAAATTTAAAATAATACAGAAAATAATTTTTGGTATTTAAAATAATTATTAAATGATTTTTGAAAACAAATTAAATGATTTTTAAAATAAGAAAATGAATTTTGAAATAAAAGTAAAAGAAATTAATCAGAAACATATTTTTGGGTTTGCATTTGGGAAAAATCAGATTGAACCCGGGTCAAACGACCGGGTCACAACCGGGTTAAAAGAATCCAATCGGGTCGGGAAGAACACCGACCGGTTTCTGGGAAATCTCCAGATTCCGGCGGTCTTCGCCAGACTCCGGCGGTTCAATATCCCCCTAAATCGACTCCCTTTCCCCGATTTATCCCCTCGATTCGATTCAACACTCCTCCAGCAATTCACTAATGACCATATCAACTAACAACAACCCCTGGAACACGGAATCCGGCAAAACAACTCCAAAAACCGGTGAAGTCGTCGGAAAAATCCGAACTCGACTAATACTTAACCAAACTCAGCGATTCCGGTCTTAAATTAAAGCCTATATCAATTACAATCTATTCATAGCAGTCATGAGTACCCATATTCAACATAAATCGCAGAGCATCGATTCAAAAATTTTCCAGAAAACGAAACTCGATTTTAATAAAATTCTAATCACAATTAACGAATAAATATAGCAAATTGTTCCTTAGGAGCCCAGGAACATCAATCAAGCAACCAAAACATCAAACAATCCTTCTAATATCAAAACTGAATTTAAATAACAAAAAAATGAAAAAAATGAAGTTACAGAAGAATCAACCTCAGTTAATGATGTTTATATCAATAGATAGAGCATGAAGAGAGCTTTACATCGACTACTTGAATGTCACAAACCGATACTGGAATCACCTTCAACTTTGGACTTTAATTTCTGCCCTCAAGAACTCAATCCCTAACCCCCAATCTGATTTTCCTATTATATATTTTTTTTTGAATTTTTTAATAAAAATAAAAATAAATGAAGAGAACAGTCAGCTATTTATATAAATCTAAAATTATATCCCCAAAATAAATTAAGGGTGTTTTTATCCCCTAATTATAATAATTAGGCCCCAAAATAATAATTACGGGGAATAATTTTAAAAACGATACAATACAAAATTAATATCAAAATTCTCCAAAAATTGCAAATAATTCAAAAATACAAAAATAAAGGGTATTTGAAATATGAATAATTTTATAAAAATAAAAACATCGATTTTGTGGGGTTTGTCGTCCCGGTGGGGTCCCGGTCCGTTCATTTTTGAAAAACGGAAACGATCCCTAAATTACCAGAAAATCCCGAAAATACGTAAAATACATTCAAACGTGCATAAAATCAAATAAACAGGTATCTTAATAAAGACGATGATAAATATGCGTCCCGATTGCAGATAAGTTCATATAATTGCAATTTAAACATATTTTAATCAATCGAGAAAATTTTCTGGCCCGCGCGAAACACATATAACAACTATAACATCTAATATCATGGCAATAATTACTCTAAATTTATAAGACACATAATATTTATTTATTTAACATATAATATTCACATAATTTTCCCGGATATTACATCATTCCCCCCTTAACAGGATTCTGTCCTCAGAATCAGCCTAGGAAAAAAATGAGGATACTTGGATCGCATTTCGCTTTCCAATTCCCAAGTCGACTCTTCAACCTTGGGATTCCTCCACAAGACTCGCACTAAAGACACAGACTTATTTCTAAGCACTCTTTCTTTCTTATCTAAAATCTGCACTGATTGCTCTACAAAAGATAAGTCTGGCTGAATCTCGATTGGCTTGTATTCTATCACATGATTCAAATCAGGAAAATAACGCTTCAACATCGACACATGGAACACGTTGTGAATATGCTGCATGTGAGGTGGTAACGCTAATTCTTAAGCAACCTTTCCCACACGCTTCAAAATCTCAAAAGGGCCAACATAACGCGGACTCAGCTTTCCTTTCTTTCCAAATCTTGATAAACCCTTCCAAGGTGAAACCTTAAATAACACTGCTTCTCCAATTTTGAATTCCATATCCTTTCTAGTAGGATCAACATATTTGCGTTGACGATCTTGAGCTGCTGTTAATCTTTTACGAATGAGTTCTATTTTCTCTTTCGTCTGCTGGATCAATTCTGGACCCAAAATCTTTCTCTCACCAACTTCTTCCCAACATATTGGAGATCTGCATCTTCTCCCGTACAAGGCTTCGTAAGGCGGCATTCCAATACTGGCATGATAACTGTTGTTGTAGGAGAATTCAACTAATGGCAAATGCTCGTCCCAACTCCCTTCAAAATCTAGTGCACATACCCTTAGCATATCTTCAATAGTCTGAATCGTCCTTCCACTTTGACCGTCTGTCTGCGGATGATACGCGGTACTCATGTTCAGCTTCATTCCGAGACAATCCTGAAAACTTCTCCAAAATCTTGAGTTAAATCGAGGATCTCTATTTGAAACTATGGATACTGGAACTCCATATCGTGTCATAATTTCCTTAAGATATAACCGAACCAATTTATCCAGTGAGCATCTCTCGTTGATAGGAAGAAAATACGCTGACTTCGTTAATCTGTCAATAATAACCCAAATAGCATCATGATTTGCCCTGGTCCTCGGTAATCCAACTACAAAATCCATCGCTATATGCTCCTACTTCCATTCTGGAATTTCTAATGGTTGTATCAGTCCACTGGGCCTTTGATGTTCCGCTTTGACTCGCTGGCAAGTGTAACACTTATTTACCCATTCTGCAATTTCTTTCTTCATGCTTGACCACCAAAAGTTTTCTCTTAAATCTCTGTACATCTTCGTACTCCCGGGATGAATTGAATATCTAGAGTTGTGAGCGTCTCGAAGAATTTCATCTTTCAGCTCGGCTACGTTGGGTATCCATATTCTCGAAGAAAATCTTAATATTCCTTTATCATCCTTTTGACTCCCTAACTCTTCACCTGTCACACTGTCTCGTTCATGGCTCATTACTTCTTCCTGACATCTTCTTATCTTCTCTAATAGTTCTGGTTGAAAAGACATTGCACATAACACCTCTGTAGACATACTTGGGATACTGACCTCTATTTCCAGTTTCTCAAATTCCTTGATCAACTCCTCGGATGAAGTTATCATATTTAACCTTTCTTTTCTGCTCAGCGCGTCGGCCACCACATTTGCTTTGCCTAGATGATAGTTGATAGTACAGTCATAGTGCTTGATTAGTTCTAGACATCTTCGTTGTCTCATGTTTAATTCCTTCTGGGTAAAGATATACTTCAAACTCTTGTGGTCCGTGTAGATCTCGCACTTTTCCCCATACAAATAATGCCTCCAAATCTTTAATGCAAACACTATAGCTGCCAATTCCAAATCATGCGTCGGATACTTCTCTTCATGTGGTTTCAACTGTCTTGAAGCGTAGGCTATCACTTTGTCGTGCTGCATCAAAACACATCCCAATCCTTTATATGACGCGTCACTGTAGATCACAAAATTTCCTTGATCATCCGGCAAGACTAACACTGGTGAAGATACTAATCTATTCTTTAATTCTTCGAAACTTTCCTCGCACTTCTCGTCCCATTCAAATTTCTGGTTCTTCCTGGTGAGCTTTGTCAACGGCGTAGCTATCTTTGCGAAATCTTGTACGAATCTTCTATAGTAACTTGCCAGTCCCATGAAACTTCTCACTTCCGTTGGTATCTTTGGCCTCTCCCAGTTGATTATAGCTTCAATCTTCGCTGGATCCACTTCCACTCCTTTATTGCTAATCACGTGCCTAAGAAATCGTACTTCTTTTAACCAAAATTCACACTTGGAAAATTTTGCGTATAATTTCTCCTGTCGCAGTATCTCCAGAACTATCCTCAAGTGCTCTTCATGCTCCTCTTCTATTTTAGAATAGATCAAGATGTCGTCTATGAACACGATCACGAATTTATCCAAATACTTCTTAAATACTCGATTCATCAGATCCATGAAAGCTGCTGGTGCGTTGGTTAATTCAAATGCCATCACTAGAAACTCATAATGCCCATATCTGGTTCTGAATGCGGTCTTCGGAATGTCTTCAGGCTTGATCTTCAGTTGATGATATCCAGATCTTAAATCAATTTTAGAAAACCATACAGCGCCTCTTAATTGATCAAACAAATCATCGATCCTCGGCAACGGGTACTTGTTCTTAATAGTAAGCTTATTCAGTTCTCGATAGTCAATACACAGTCGCATACTCCCGTCCTTCTTCTTAACAAACAGTACTGGTGCACCCCATGGGGATACACTGGGTCTAATAACTCCTTTCTCCAAAAGATCTTGCAGTTGAGTTGCCAATTCTTTCATCTCCACTGGTGCCATCCGGTACGGAGCTTTGGAAACTGGTTATGTTCCGGGTGCTAGATCAATCGCAAACTCAATTTCTCTATTGGGAGGTAATCCTGGTAGATCGTCTGGAAAGACTTCTGGAAACTCATTGACAACTGGAATTACATCTAATGCTGGAACTTCTTTGCTAGTGTCTACCACATGAGCCAAATACACCTCGCAATTCTGACACAATAACTTCTTCACTTGAGCGATCGTTAAGAACTTCTTTTCTTGCTTATTTCCTTGAAATACCACCTTCTTCCTACTACCCAATGTTTGGAGTCTTACTTTCCTATTCTTACAATCAATCTGAGCGTTATTCTCTGACAACCAATCCATTCCTAAGATAACATCAAATTCTCCCAACTTAAAAGGTATCAAGTTGGCATAAAAATGATGTCCTCCTACCTCAATATCATACCTCGGGCACACTCGGTCGACGGAAACTTGATTCTTATTAGCTAACTCTGTCATTAATGCTTGTTCTAACAACTTAACTTCGCAATGCAGTTTATCGACAAAATCTTGAGAAATGAATGACCTTGTAGCTCCAGAATCAAATAAAACTTTAGCATCTACGGAGTTAACTGGAAGCGTACCTACAACCACGTCAGAACTCTGAATAGCATCCTGCATAGTCATATTGAATGTTCTGGCTTTTGGCTGGTTCTTGACTGGTGCTCCTTCAATCCTTGGCACACCCTGAGATGATGGTCCTGCAATCCTTGGAACATTTACACCTTGTGCTTGCTCTTTGCAGTTGTTGGCATAATGTCCTGTCTTCCCACATCGAAAACATGTAACTTCTTGCATCTGATTGCGGCACTCATGTGCATGATGTCCCTTCATATTACACTTGTAGCACACAGAATTAGCTTTGCAAATCCCAAAGTGTTTTCTGCCACAAAACTTGCAATTTGGCATTGGTGGACGATTGGGCCTCTGCTGATTTGAATTCTGAAAATGGTTGCCTTGTCCTCCATTTCCTGATTGTGGTCTCTTGAATCCCACATTCCTATTACCCTGAAATCCTGGCCTTTTGTTGAAACGTCCCTGAAAATTACCTTGATGATGACCTCCTTCTGAGGTTTCTATCTTCCTTTTCTTCCCATCCTTTCCTTTCTGAGACATGTCACTCCTACTTTCGATCACCATTGCTTTCTGAACCACTGCCACGTATGAAGTCAATTCAAATATGGCCACTCTGTTCTGAATCCAAAACGTCAACCCCTATTCAAACCTTCTAGCTTTCTTTTCATCCGTATCACCCTGGTCTGGCATGAACCTTGCTAACTCAGTAAACTTAGCCTCGTACTCAGCCACAGTAAGATCACCCTGGGTCAGGTTCAAGAACTTAATCTCCATTTGATTCTTCATATACCTCGGGAAATACTTCTCCAGGAACAACTCTGTGAATCTCTCCCAAGTTATAAACTCACCTCCTTCCAATGCTCGCGTGGATTCCCACCAATAGTTCGCCTCGCCCTTTAGAAAGTAGCTTACAAACTTGGTCTTCTGTGCAGTTCATGCTCTAACTAATTCAAAAGCCTTTTCAATCTCCTTGAGCCATGCATTGGCTTCCACAGGATCAGCACTTCCCTTGAACTCGGGTGGCTTTACTGCTTGAAACTGCTTAAAAGTCACTGCAGGTGGTGTTGCTGCTTGTTGCTGCTGTTGTTGCTGCTGCGTAAGATGTAACATCTGCTGCTGCATCAGTCCCAAAATCTGAATAATCGCTGGATCTGTACGGCTCTCGGTACCATCCTCTCCTGAATTATTCTTTCTCTTCGGTACCATTATTCTGGTAAGAAACAAGCAACATATATAATAATCTGTCAAGCATTGTGTCAAATATGTAGCAATTCCTTAGCATATCAAAATTCTCAAACATTATCTCTTCTCAAAATATCATAAACCATATTAACACAAGCGACATGATTATCACATAATCGTGCTTATCATCTCGAGAATAATAAAACAAAGAAAATTTACTCAGAATTATCCAAACCTTTTAAGTCCTTTCTTGAAATCTCAAATAACCATTAAAATAGCAGGGCAATGACACAAGGCCTGTTACGACCGGCATTTTATGTAATATTATTTGTGAATAATATTAAGTTAAATAAAAATATATTCAATGCTTGTACGTTTGTGTGAGTGAAAATTTCTGCATTATAAATTTGCTTTGGGTAGTATATGATTTTTCAAAGCAAGAATTTATTTAATTTCTTTATTTTTGATTTATAAGGAATATTCTAAGCTTTGGAAAAATTTTCTTTTAAAAGACATTTTGTTCACAAAATTTTGAAAATGATTTTATAAAGTCTCTAAAAATCCAAGTTATTTTATGGTATAAATTTTATAATTTTTGAACTTGTATTTTATTATATAAAAATAAATCTTTGGAAATTAGTTGCTTAATAATTATCAAATTACATGATTACCCTTGCATGCAAACTCTCTTCCATTCAACCAAGGGGCAAGGAGGGCAATTCCAACCCCACTCACTTTCATTTTTCTAGCCACATTACTATTTTGTCCTTGCATGCAAATCTACCTAACTAAGATTGGAAGGTTACTATTGTAATTTCTCTCATCCACTCACTTATGGGCAAATAAAAACCAAGTAAACATGACAAACACACCACTTTCACTCCACCATTTCCACACTTCTCCTCCCTCCTCCCTCTCCTCTCGGCCCTCCCCCTCTCCTCTCGGGTTTTTAGCCGAAAACCTACCCCCTCCCCTTTTCTTCATTCCACATTCAAGTTTCCACCTTCCATACAAGTAAATATTACTTCCTATATCATGATCATTTATATTTCAAAGAGTTTTGAGTAGAAAGTTTAAGTTTAAGGGTTGCATGTAAAGGTTTTAGTGAAACTCAAAATACAATCTTGATTCTTATGGATTTAAGGTTGTTTTCGAGAGGACTACAATAAATGGATAAGTGCCAAGTCTTGAGAAGGAAACTCTTGATGATTTAATGGCCATTTCCATCCATTTCATTCGGCCATGACCATATGGGAGCCGAATGAATGGTCCTTGAAATCATTCTTGTTGTTTTGTTCAATTTTTGCATGTTTATGTGATAATGACTTGAATTTTGTGGTGAAAATTTGATAAAACTCCTTGCATGCTAAGTGATCATCTAGGTATACCTTATGCTAGGCTTGCATGTCAATTTTAAGATGGAATATATGTAGAAAATATGTTGTTTTGGTTTGAAAAACCCGAAGGCATGCATGCATGTGGAATTCTCTTAGTTTGTTGTAAGATTTTGATCATTTGGAAAAGATTTTGTTAGTGAGCCTTAATTTCAGTAGGAATAATGTGATAATATTGATTTATGCTTCTTGTTGCATGGTAATAATTTGTGGTTATCTTTTATAAAAATATATATCTTGTTGTATCAAAAGCATGAAGATTTGCGATTTGTTAAGAGTAGTCTCTTTTGTTTTGCCATAGTTGCACCTTAGGTAAGGATGATCTCACCAAGGTTATTTTGAGAAAAAGGGAGTTAGTTCAGTAGAATACCAAGTATAGGTCTTGGTTTAAGTATTTAGTTGTTGATAATTGGGTTTGTCAAGTCAAAACCTTGGAAAATGAGAGTTATAGTTTCTGCAGAAAAATCAGTTTAGTACCCTGAGGTTTAGAGTGAGTTTTGACCATGTCATTGATGTGCACTTTGAGGCCCAAGCCACCAGAAGTTAGTATGGGGAGTATATAATGGGTTTTAGGAGTTGGTTGGAGGTTTGCATGTCATTTGGTTAGGTGCACAAGTAGAATAACAAAATCTGTCCAGCAGGGGACAGTTTTGTTGCAACTTAGAAATAGGGAGATTTGGCCATGTCATGGGTAGGCCCTCATTAGGCCCAATTGGGCCTTAGTTAGAGGGTATGTCAGAGAAGTTTTTCCAACCATAGTTCATAGGATATGAGCTAGAACCATGTGTCACAAGTTAATTCAAGTCAGGGCATTTTCTGCCCAGAAAAACAGGGGTACCTTGGACTTTTAGCTTAGGCCCAAGAAGGCCCAAGCCAGGCCTTTGAGCCACATCAAGCTTGTGAGATGCCCTTAGGTCAGGAGAGTCTTGTGTAAAAATTTTGAAGAAAAACTTGTAGTTTAAGAGTGTCTAATGCACTCAAGAAACCTTAGTTACCATTCTGAAATTTGCACCAGTGAGCACTTTCACTTATCACATAGTTTTAGGACACTTAGAAGTGAGTATTAGGTCGACCACCATAGTTGTAAGATAGTATAAGGTCAGTAGAACAAAAGGCACAAGTGAGGGTCAATAGGTTTTGGATAATTTAGGAAAGGCACATTGAGTTAGGAAGCCCAAATTCGAAGACTTCGTTTAGTTAGCGACCAAGTAACTTAAGTGGTGAGTCGAGATCATCCAAGCCTAGTGTGGCATTATGGTGTATATGATGTTATTTGGTATTAATATACGATATGTGATTATGTGGCTACGTGTGTACATTTGAAAATATAAATGGTGGATATGAATTAAGTGTGTATAGGCCTAAGTGCCATCCATGTTTAATTTCGGGTTGTAAATAGGTTAAGATGGAAAGAATATATTATAATGAGGATTATTATTATTTATGTAGGATCTCGAGACGAGGGAAAACTTGCCATAAAAGTCGAGTGAAGCTCCAGTTGTTGCTCCTACCAGTCAGACCAGACCAGTCTATCTCAAGGCAAGTGATTCAACTTGACCTTCGCATTTACTGTAAACAGTTCATATATATCGATGCAATTATCCTGAGTCATTTTGATATATTTAAATCAAGAGTATCTTTTGTTTATCTTTGAGTTACATAGAGATGCCATGAACCCTCGAGTACGTATTGCAAGTAGTTCAAAAGTCTTTCATGATAGTTTAATGCCATGATAAAATAGAGATGTGTTATAATACCTTATTGATCCTTTTGATTATCATGTTATTGATCCCTGAGAAATCTTGATGTTGCACCCTGATGCTTTGATTCAACTCTTGAAATAACCTCGATAGAAACTTTATCTTGATACCTAAAAGCCAATCTTTTCTTAAATTCATTCATGATTGTTTGATAACCCTATCCTTACCCTAAAGCTTGATACCCTGTTATATCTTGAGCTGATGATCACTTCCTTTATATTTTAGCACCTCTATCCTATTGGAACCAGTGATGCTTATCTTCTTGATGTTCTAATACCTATACCTTGTCTACAACCATTGCTTTAAGCCTAGTTTGGCATTACTCTTTCATATTATCCAGTAGCCTTGCTTAATTTCCTTGTCAAAATTCTTGTTTATGGAAATCTCTCGATTACCCTAATATAGTAAAGTCTAGTGGATCATGGCCCTGAGATTTAGTGTCATATTTCCAGTGTTTCAAGTTGATCTATAATCCCCTGATAAAAAAAAATGATTTCAGTCAAAAGAGATTTTGTCATAAATCGGCATCAGTTTTCAAAATGAATAAAAGGTGGATTTTTCAGTCCCAAAGGGGGACAAATGTTTTCTTGAATGGTGGATCTGGACTGAGACGCGAGTCCTTTCCACACTTATATTAGGCTTAAAAGTTGCCTAGGGATTCCCAATAATGTTTTAGAACCCAGCGAGGTTCGGGATTACTTCGCGGCTGATCACCGGCTGTAATCCGTAGCGTCATAAAATGATTTTGATTAAGAATGGTTTTAAAATTTGTTTTGATGCAAGCAAAATGATGCCAACTCACATAAGTTTTATCTCTCGATTATCATTGATTATGTCATTCCATTGTCATTCCTAAAGGTATATCTCGATTTATGCTTTGCGTTGTATTGTTAGCACTTGTTGAGCTTTTGGCTCACTTCTTGCTTTACCCTGATATTACAGCTAGCAGCCATGGTTAGATTCAAGCAGACTGCCCGTAAGACCTGTGATGCTGATGCTTATGTTCGAGCTCAGGTAGAATAAGTAATAATAGTAGTGTGAGGACTCGGTATTTGTAATCAGATGTAATAGTTGGTAGTGTTGGGCTGTTCCAAACCCTAAACTGTAAGATCTTGGATTTTGGTTGTGTAATACTCATTAAAATGATGTAATAGCTATAATTATTTTGCTATTTAAGTTGGGGGTGTGACAGGTTTTGGTATCAGAGCTACGGTTTAGAGTCCCTGGACAGCCCAAATAGGTTATAGGATTTGTGTGTAGGTTATAGATATTACGCGAGAGAGAAGGTAAAGTAAATTATTATTAATACTCCTCTTATTGGTTGTCAGCAAAGGGCGCATTCCTCGTCATCCTCTGGGTCGGACGACACTATTGCTTTCTCCGTGTATGCTGAGTTGAGGCGCGAGTTCGACATGCTTCAGGGCAAGTACGACCGACTGATAGACCGACTGAAGAACGTGTATCCGGACAGCCGAAACTACGAAGGGAAGCCCAAGGAGCAGATGATTGCGAGACTTGAGACCTTGGTTGGGTACGTCAACACTAAGCTTGAGGAGATGCCAGCGCACCGGGACCGTACCAGCCAGTATGTCATTCAGATGGTGGCGGATGAGCTCCAGAGCATTATGAAGACGCTTCGAGAGGAAAAGACTACCAAGCCCCGTTCAGATGGAGTGGAGCCTTAGTTCTTTCCATTTACCTTTCATGTTGTTGTACTATCAAACTCTATGGAATCCCCAGTTGTTTCCGTCTTTCCTTTAAATAAGCCTGTTATTTCTAGAATCAGACTATGTCCCAATCCTATGTACTGTGACCTTTAAAATTTCAATAATTATGTGCTATTGTTCCATCTGCTCTCAACTGTTATTTTATGTTTTTATCATCATATCTGCTTAATTTGGAAACTTGACCCCATATGTAAATGCGAATGCCATGCGATACCCTCGAATCATTTTATCATTCATATTTGTTATGACACAACTCTTATTTCAGGATCATGCCTCCCAAAAAGAAGAACCCAACAACCACCTTCACCACAGACCCAAACATTCTTCAACTACTGGAAACCTTGCAACAGCAAACCAATGCTATAGCTCAACAACAACTAACTCTTCAACAACGAATTGAAAACCAAGATGACCGTGAGCCACACTAACCACCTGAACCACCAGTACCACCAAGACAAATTGTCACTTTCAAGGCTTTTCAGAGTGTGAATCCACCTGTATTTCATGATACCACTGATCCAGTGATAGCAAACACATGGATCAAGGAGATGGAAAGGGCTTTTGAGTTGGTACAGTTAGGAGACGATCAGAAGACGCTGTATGCCACTTACTTCTTGAAGGGAGAAGTCATTTATTGGTGGGAATCAGTAAAAGCCATGGAAGTCACTCAGCAGATTTCTTGGGAGAGATTTAAGAAGTTATTTCTGGACAAGTATTACCCTAAGTACATGCAGAATCAGATGGAGCTAAAATTTCTTGAGTTAAAACAAGGGAACATGACTGTACTGGAATATGAGAAGAAGTTCACTGAGTTGTCAAGGTTTGTGACAAAGTATACCAGCACTGAGGAAGAAAAAGCAAAGAAATTTCAGCAAGGATTGGAGCCTTGGATCAGAGATAGGGTGGCTATGTTTGAGCTTGAAACTTATGCGGGAGTAGTACAGAAAGCTGCTCTGATTGAGAATAATGGGATGCAGTCAAGGAAAGAGAGGGATAACAAGAAGAGGAAGGTTCCATTTTATGGAGAAAAGTCTGAAGCTGGAAGTTCGCAAGATCGGAATGTAAAGAGGATTGGTTTCCAGAAGGGCGGAAATTTTCAAAGGAAAGGAAATTTGGGCAAAAGGCAAGAATCAAAAGGGAACAATCAGGCAAGCCAAGGGCAAGTTGGAGAAAACAGGTTCCAGAGGCCAGAATGCAAGCACTGTGGAAGAAGGCACCCCGGAGTATGCAATAAGCTGAGTATGACCTGTTATAGGTGCAATCAGAAGGGACATTTGGCAAATGAGTGCAAGATGCCGAAGCCAGGAGTTACGTGCTACAAATGTGGGAAGACTGGACACATGGCTAGGGAGTGTAAGGCAACAGGACCAGTCAGAGCTCTGATGAACGTGGCAAGTACCAGTGCAAGCGTGCCAGCTGAGGTATTGGCATTACCTCCACCACCCGCACCAACCCCGCAAGCAACAGCAAGGACATTTGATCTAAAGATGAAAGATGCTGTTCAGAATTCTGAGGTGATAGCAGGTACACTTTTACTCAATAATGTCAAAGCCAAAGTATTGATTGATTCGGGAGCCACAAGATCTTTCATATCAGAATCTTTTGTTGATAAGATCCAATGTGATAAAACGGTTATGAGTGAGGTAGTAAATGTGGTAATTGCGAACCAAGAGAAGATTCCTGTGAATCAATTTTGTCCAAAATGTGAGATTGATATTTCGGGATATAAGTTCTCGGCCGACTTGATACTCTTCAAGCTGGGAGAGTTTATATAATTTTAGGAATGGATTGGTTAGGAGAGAATAGCGCTCAGATAAATTGTAAGACCAAGAGAGTGTATTTAAAGACGAAGAGTGGAGAGAAGGTAGTATTTAAGGGACAGAGGCAAGAGCGACTATTTCTTACAATTATTCAGGCTAAGAAGTTACTTAGAAAAGGTTGTGAGTCGTTCCTAGCATATGTAGTGGATTCAGAGAGAGGCAGCCCCAGCATGGAAGATATTCCTGTAGTTAATGAGTTCCCCGATGTGTTTCCCGACGAACTACCAGGCTTACCACCAGATCGACAAATTGAGTTCGAGATCAACCTTGCTCCAGGCACGGAACCAGTTTCAAAGGCTCCGTATAGGATGGCACCAGCAGAAATGAAAGAGTTGGCGAGCCAGCTACAAGAATTATTGGATAAGGGAGTGATACGACCAAGTACGTCGCCATGGGGAGCACCTGTTCTCTTTGTGAAGAAGAAAGATGGGAGTATGCGTCTATGCATAGATTACCGGGAGTTGAATAAAGTAACGATCAAGAACCGCTACCCGCTACCAAGGATAGATGACCTTTTTGATCAGTTAAAGGGAGCAAAATGTTTTTCGAAGATTGACTTGAGATCGGGATACCATCAATTAAATATCAAGGAAGAAGATATTCCCAAGACCGCATTTAGGACCAGATATGGGCACTATGAATTCCTAGTAATGCCGTTTGGATTGACCAACACACCGGCCGCATTCATGGATCTGATGAATCGAGTATTTAAGAAGTATTTGGATAAATTTGTCGTGGTATTTATTGATGACATCCTTATTTATTCTAAATCGGAAGAAGAACATATGCAGCACCTCTGGATAGCATTGGAGATACTCCGACAAGAGAAGTTGTATGCCAAGTTTACCAAATGTGAGTTTTGGTTAAAGGAAGTTCAATTTTTGGGGCATGTTATTGGAAATGATGGAATTAAAGTGGATCCGACGAAGATTGAGGCAGTTATGAGTTGGGAGAGGCCAAGGACTCCTACGGAAGTGCGAAGTTTTCTAGGATTGGCCGGATACTATAGAAGATTCGTCAAGGATTTCTCGAAGATCGCCACACCATTGACCAAGTTAACCAGAAAGAATCAAAAGTTTGAATGGAGTGCAGAATGTGAAAATAGCTTTCAAGAGTTAAAACAGAAGTTGGTAACAGCTCCGGTGTTGGTACTTCCCGATGATCAAGGGAATTTTGTAATATTCAGCGACGCTTCACATAAGGGTTTGGGTTGTGTGTTGATGCAACACAGTAAGGTAATAGCATATGCGTCAAGACAGTTGAAGCCGCACGAGTTAAAGTATCCGACGCATGACTTGGAACTAGCCGCCATAGTGTTCGCACTCAAGATTTGGAGACACTATCTCTATGGAGAAAAGTGTGAAATCTACACGGATCACAAGAGTTTAAAATACATTTTTACTCAGAAAGAGCTCAATATGAGGCAGAGGAGATGGCTGGAATTGATTAAGGACTATGACTGTTCGATAAATTACCATCCTGGAAAGGCGAACGTAGTGGCCGATGCGCTGAGTCGGAAGGAAAGATTGAATATAATGATAACATCAAAAGAGTTATCCGAAGAAATCGGAAAATTTGAATTGGAACTTTGTGCTTATGGGAAAGTCAAAGAAGTTTGTCATGCAATGACCTTTCAGCCAACACTACTGGAAAAGATAAAGAAGTATCAAGAGGAAGTAATGGAAAAAGAGAAAAATCAGTTATCTGGAGAAGAGATTAATACAAAAAGGGATGAGCAAGGAATACTAAGGTTTTCATCCAGAATATGGATTCCCCATGTACCTGAATTAAAGAATGAGATCCTCCATGAAGCCCACCATTCGAAATTTTCAATCCACCCGGGAAGCACCAAGATGTATCAAGACTTAAAGAAGAACTTTTGGTGGCCAAATATGAAAAGAGACGTGGCAGAATGGGTTGCGAAGTGCTATACTTGTCAGAAAGTAAAGGCAGAACATCAACGACCAAGCGGATTAATTCAGCCCCTGAAGATTCCAGAATGGAAATGGGAAAATATCGCTATGGACTTTATAGTAGGACTACCGCGAACAAAATCCGGACATGACGCAATATGGGTTATAATTGATCGTCTTACGAAGTCGGCGCATTTCCTTCCAATAAATGAGAAGTCGTCACTGGACAAGTTGGTTCATCTGTATGTGCACGAAATCGTATTAAGGCATGGGGTACCTGTATCAATAGTTTCAGACAGAGATCCCCGATTTAACTCAAGATTCTAGAAGCAATTCCAGGAATGTCTTGGCACGAAGTTGAATATGAGCACGGCGTATCACCCGCAGACTGATGGCCAGAGTGAAAGAACAATTCAAACAATTGAAGACATGTTGCGCAGTTGTGCAATCAATTTTGCTGGAAGTTGGGACGACCACCTGCCATTAATTGAATTTTCATATAACAACAGCTATCATTCCAGTATCGGCATGCCACCATATGAAGCTTTGTACGGCCGAAAATGTAGATCACCGACAAGTTGGGATGAAGTAGGAGAAGGAAGAATTCTCGGCTCAGAATTGGTACAACAGTTGCATGACTCAGTCAAGTTAATTCAGAAAAGGTTGCTTGCTGCTCAAGATAGACAGAGGAAGTATGCGGATCCAGCGCGTAAGGATGTTCAATTCCAAATTGGCGAAGCTGTGTTGCTAAAAGTGTCACCTAGGAAAGGGTTGATAAGATTTGGCAAGAAAGGAAAGTTAGCACCTAGATACGTAGGTCCTTTTGAGATTTTGAGTTAAGTAGGAAAGGTGGCCTACGAGTTGGCCTTACCACCTCAGTATCAGCATGTGCATAATGTGTTCCATGTGTCGTTGCTTAAGAAGTACAATCCTGACGCTAGCCATGTGATAGAATATGAACCTGTAGAAATTCAGGCAGACCTGTCATTTGTGGAGCAACCGGTTAAAGTACTCGACTGGCAAGTAAAGAGTCTTAGAAATAAATCAGTAAAGTTAGTGAAAGTACTTTGGAGGAACCCTAAGGTCGAAGAGTCGACTTGGGAGTTAGAGTCTGATATGCGTTCCCGGTATCCTCATCTGTTCTCTTAGATTCTGGGGACAGAATCCCTTAAGGGGGAGAGGATGTTACGACCGGCATTTTATGTAATATTATTTGTGAATAATATTAAGTTAAATAAAAATATATTCAATGCTTGTACGTTTGTGTGAGTGAAAATTTCTGCATTATAAATTTGCTTTGGGTAGTATATGATTTTTCAAAGCAAGAATTTATTTAATTTCTTTATTTTTGATTTATAAGGAATATTCTAAGCTTTGGAAAAATTTTCTTTTAAAAGACATTTTGTTCACAAAATTTTGAAAATGATTTTATAAAGTCTCTAAAAATCCAAGTTATTTTATGGTATAAATTTTATAATTTTTGAACTTGTATTTTATTATATAAAAATAAATCTTTGGAAATTAGTTGCTTAATAATTATCAAATTACATGATTACCCTTGCATGCAAACTCTCTTCCATTCAACCAAGGGGCAAGGAGGGCAATTCCAACCCCACTCACTTTCATTTTTCTAGCCACATTACTATTTTGTCCTTGCATGCAAATCTACCTAACTAAGATTGGAAGGTTACTATTGTAATTTCTCTCATCCACTCACTTATGGGCAAATAAAAACCAAGTAAACATGACAAACACACCACTTTCACTCCACCATTTCCACACTTCTCCTCCCTCCTCCCTCTCCTCTCGGCCCTCCCCCTCTCCTCTCGGGTTTTTAGCCGAAAACCTACCCCCTCCCCTTTTCTTCATTCCACATTCAAGTTTCCACCTTCCATACAAGTAAATATTACTTCCTATATCATGATCATTTATATTTCAAAGAGTTTTGAGTAGAAAGTTTAAGTTTAAGGGTTGCATGTAAAGGTTTTAGTGAAACTCAAAATACAATCTTGATTCTTATGGATTTAAGGTTGTTTTCGAGAGGACTACAATAAATGGATAAGTGCCAAGTCTTGAGAAGGAAACTCTTGATGATTTAATGGCCATTTCCATCCATTTCATTCGGCCATGACCATATGGGAGCCGAATGAATGGTCCTTGAAATCATTCTTGTTGTTTTGTTCAATTTTTGCATGTTTATGTGATAATGACTTGAATTTTGTGGTGAAAATTTGATAAAACTCCTTGCATGCTAAGTGATCATCTAGGTATACCTTATGCTAGGCTTGCATGTCAATTTTAAGATGGAATATATGTAGAAAATATGTTGTTTTGGTTTGAAAAACCCGAAGGCATGCATGCATGTGGAATTCTCTTAGTTTGTTGTAAGATTTTGATCATTTGGAAAAGATTTTGTTAGTGAGCCTTAATTTCAGTAGGAATAATGTGATAATATTGATTTATGCTTCTTGTTGCATGGTAATAATTTGTGGTTATCTTTTATAAAAATATATATCTTGTTGTTTCAAAAGCATGAAGATTTGCGATTTGTTAAGAGTAGTCTCTTTTGTTTTGCCATAGTTGCACCTTAGGTAAGGATGATCTCACCAAGGTTATTTTGAGAAAAAGGGAGTTAGTTCAGTAGAATACCAAGTATAGGTCTTGGTTTAAGTATTTAGTTGTTGATAATTGGGTTTGTCAAGTCAAAACTTTGGAAAATGAGAGTTATAGTTTCTGCAGAAAAATCAGTTTAGTACCCTGAGGTTTAGAGTGAGTTTTGACCATGTCATTGATGTGCACTTTGAGGCCCAAGCCACCAGAAGTTAGTATGGGGAGTATATAATGGGTTTTAGGAGTTGGTTGGAGGTTTGCATGTCATTTGGTTAGGTGCACAAGTAGAATAACAAAATCTGTCCAGCAGGGGACAGTTTTGTTGCAACTTAGAAATAGGGAGATTTGGCCATGTCATGGGTAGGCCCTCATTAGGCCCAATTGGGCCTTAGTTAGAGGGTATGTCAGAGAAGTTTTTCCAACCATAGTTCATAGGATATGAGCTAGAACCATGTGTCACAAGTTAATTCAAGTCAGGGCATTTTCTGCCCAGAAAAACAGGGGTACCTTGGACTTTTAGCTTAGGCCCAAGAAGGCCCAAGCCAGGCCTTTGAGCCACATCAAGCTTGTGAGATGCCCTTAGGTCAGGAGAGTCTTGTGTAAAAATTTTGAAGAAAAACTTGTAGTTTAAGAGTGTCTAATGCACTCAAGAAACCTTAGTTACCATTCTGAAATTTGCACCAGTGAGCACTTTCACTTATCACATAGTTTTAGGACACTTAGAAGTGAGTATTAGGTCGACCACCATAGTTGTAAGATAGTATAAGGTCAGTAGAACAAAAGGCACAAGTGAGGGTCAATAGGTTTTGGATAATTTAGGAAAGGCACATTGAGTTAGGAAGCCCAAATTCGAAGACTTCGTTTAGTTAGCGACCAAGTAACTTAAGTGGTGAGTCGAGATCATCCAAGCC
The DNA here is from genome assembly GCF_009905375.1 of Apium graveolens. Lineage (NCBI taxonomy): Eukaryota > Viridiplantae > Streptophyta > Magnoliopsida > Apiales > Apiaceae > Apium > Apium graveolens. The sequence continues at coordinate 57,494,014 of NC_133650.1, forward strand.
TAGTGTGGCATTATGGTGTATATGATGTTATTTGGTATTAATATACGATATGTGATTATGTGGCTACGTGTGTACATTTGAAAATATAAATGGTGGATATGAATTAAGTGTGTATAGGCCTAAGTGCCATCCATGTTTAATTTCGGGTTGTAAATAGGTTAAGATGGAAAGAATATATTATAATGAGGATTATTATTATTTATGTAGGATCTCGAGACGAGGGAAAACTTGCCATAAAAGTCGAGTGAAGCTCCAGTTGTTGCTCCTACCAGTCAGACCAGACCAGTCTATCTCAAGGCAAGTGATTCAACTTGACCTTCGCATTTACTGTAAACAGTTCATATATATATCGATGCAATTATCCTGAGTCATTTTGATATATTTAAATCAAGAGTATCTTTTGTTTATCTTTGAGTTGCATAGAGATGCCATGAACCCTCGAGTACGTATTGCAAGTAGTTCAAAAGTCTTTCATGATAGTTTAATGCCATGATAAAATAGAGATGTGTTATAATACCTTATTGATCCTTTTGATTATCATGCTATTGATCCCTGAGAAATCTTGATGTTGCACCCTGATGCTTTGATTCAACTCTTGAAATAACCTCGATAGAAACTTTATCTTGATACCTAAAAGCCAATCTTTTCTTAAATTCATTCATGATTGTTTGATAACCCTATCCTTACCCTAAAGCTTGATACCCTGTTATATCTTGAGCTGATGATCACTTCCTTTATATTTTAGCACCTCTATCCTATTGGAACCAGTGATGCTTATCTTCTTGATGTTCTAATACCTATACCTTGTCTACAACCATTGCTTTAAGCCTAGTTTGGCATTACTCTTTCATATTATCCAGTAGCCTTGCTTAATTTCCTTGTCAAAATTCTTGTTTATGGAAATCTCTCGATTACCCTAATATAGTAAAGTCTAGTGGATCATGGCCCTGAGATTTAGTGTCATATTTCCAGTGTTTCAAGTTGATCTATAATCCCCTGATAAAAAAAAATGATTTCAGTCAAAAGAGATTTTGTCATAAATCGGCATCAGTTTTCAAAATGAATAAAAGGTGGATTTTTCAGTCCCAAAGGGGGACAAATGTTTTCTTGAATGGTGGATCTGGACTGAGACGCGAGTCCTTTCCACACTTATATTAGGCTTAAAAGTTGCCTAGGGATTCCCAATAATGTTTTAGAACCCAGCGAGGTTCGGGATTACTTCGCGGCTGATCACCGGCTGTAATCCGTAGCGTCATAAAATGATTTTGATTAAGAATGGTTTTAAAATTTGTTTTGATGCAAGCAAAATGATGCCAACTCACATAAGTTTTATCTCTCGATTATCATTGATTATGTCATTCCATTGTCATTCCTAAAGGTATATCTCGATTTATGCTTTGCGTTGTATTGTTAGCACTTGTTGAGCTTTTGGCTCACTTCTTGCTTTACCCTGATATTACAGCTAGCAGCCATGGTTAGATTCAAGCAGACTGCCCGTAAGACCTGTGATGCTGATGCTTATGTTCGAGCTCAGGTAGAATAAGTAATAATAGTAGTGTGAGGACTCGGTATTTGTAATCAGATGTAATAGTTGGTAGTGTTGGGCTGTTCCAAACCCTAAACTGTAAGATCTTGGATTTTGGTTGTGTAATTGTAATAAACCTAATTTTTGAGAAATTTTGAAACCCTTATGAATAGTGTTTTTGCTGAACGAGAAAACTATTCATGCCACGCTATGTAGGGGTTCTGTTATTGATCTTATGGGATATTATTAGTACTCTATGAAGTATATAAGTGTATGTAAAGATCGTCAGAATCCAATTCCGAACACTTTGGTTTTTCCCGGAAATCCACAAGATACGGAGAGAATTGAGTATAAGGTAACAGGATAAAAAAGGATTTAAATTAAAGGATTATAATAGAGGATCATAAAAAGGAATATAATGTATTGAGAAAGGTTAAGGGAACCTAAGTAATAAGATCCCGGGTATGATCCTTCAAACGATAAACGAGAACGAAAGTTAAGCGAACCGTATAACAGATCAGCGGTCATTAGGCAAACGATTAGGAAGATAATCAAAGGGATTAGTGGGAATGATGTCATCCAACCAATAGAAAGAGGACAAGGAAGGGAGGATGACATCATGAGGATGACATAAGCATGACATGGGAAGGAAGGAGGTGTGGTTGAATGAGAACCACACAAATCCAAGGGCAAGAAGGTAATTGACTAAAGCAAGCACAAAAACCAATCAACCAAGCCAAGTAAAATCATTTTCATCAAAAATCAAAAGCAACCAAGGCTTTGTTCTTCATTGCTCACGGCTTTTCACTATTCAAAAGGCAAGAGAAATTCAAAATCCAAGATCCAAGCTTCCTAAATTGGTAAGATAATTCCCTAATCATCTTCATGCTTAGTTAGGACTATATCATGAGTTTAAGCCATTAATTCCTTCTCAATCTTCTTCATTTAATCAAAGAAGAAGACTATGAATAGTGTTTTCAAGTTTTTTTAACTTGAAGTTTTCTTGTTTTCTTGAAGATCCAAGCATTCTTAAGACTTCTCAAAGCTTCTTAAGGCTTCCTAGCTCCTCCCACCTCTCCAAGGAAGGTATAAACTACAAACCCTAGCTTTAGTTTTGAGTAATTAGGATTGAATGTGTTTGATATAGCATATGTGAAGCATGATGCTTGATTGGTTGAAGTTTGGTTGAGTTTGTAGAGATTAGTTGGTTTTGTTGCATTGTTGGAGTTGTAAATCTTGGTTGTTGATTAATGAACTTAAGTGTAGTTTAAATTCATGATAAAGAATAGTATAAATTGTTAATGTTAAGTTGTGGGGGCTGTTATGATAAAGTATGGATGGAGTTTGGATTGAGTTGTGATTGTGGGTTGATTGTGAGATGATTTGGAGTTGTTTAAAATTTGGGAAATCGCGTAAACATAGCCGTCGTAACGTCCGATTTTCTTTGGACTGTTTTTGTGCATAGCATTAGGACCCGAGAACCCCCTGCTAGATTATTACCACTGCCATGTTTAGATAGCTCATGTTACGAGCTTCGTTTTGATATGTAGTTCGTTCGATTCCGATGCACGGTTTAGGAGAAACGACCGTTTCAAGTAACGGCGTTTCGCGAATGAAACTTTTCCCCTCGCCTTACTTTGAAACATAGGTTAAAGACGAAAAAGGGTTAATTAATGTATGAAACATTTATGGTAAGTGTTTTAGGCAGTTGGTAAGACACTCGCGAAGGAATCGCTTTAAAACTCGTAAAGGTTAAATTATTAAAAATGGTGGAGCCGAGGGTACCCGAGTGACTTAAGCGAATCAGTGAACGCAAAACAAGCGTTAGAGTCTAAGTTAGTTAAAGTATAGATTTACAAGTGATTTTGGTTTAATTCCAACTTACTTGTTGTTTATAGGTTACCAGACTCGTCCCGAGCCTTTTATCACCCCAAGTCGCTCAGGCAAGTATTCTATCCGTTATACTGTTGTTGTGATGTATACATTTGTATATGCATGATCTTGCGATAAATGCATATTGGTTAATTAGCAAATGTTGCGATATATTGAAGCATGCTGATATGGTATATATATATGCATGCCTGTCTCATATTCTTGAGTTATATATCTGTTGGTTCAGTTGATAATATCTATGCTATAGGATAGCGGTAACTTGCATATACCCTTAGTATAGGGACCCAAAGGTGAAAATATTTTCTAAAACCGGGAGTCGAGGATCCCGAGTAATTTTGTATATATGGATATGGATATATATATATATATGGTTATAGTTTCCAAACTATTAATCGAATAAGGTTTATTCGATAACTTTATTTTATTAATGAATATTATCTTGAATATTCATTCGAGGACTTATGACTCCTTTATATTATTTATTGAATATTACTTGGATATTCATTTGAGGATGTATGACTCCTTTATTTTATTTAATGAATATTATTTATAATATTCATTCGAGGTATTATGACTCGGCTTATTATTTAATGAATATTATTTCGAATATTCATTCGAGGGCTTATGACTCAGCTTATTTATTTATTGAATATTATTTGAATATTCATTTGAGGATCTATGACTCCGAGTATTTGCTGAGGTATATTCTTTATTTTATTAAAGAATAAGGTGTCAATAATCAAACTTATTTTCGATTATTCAACTAAAGATAATACTTTCATATAAGTATATCTTTGATTATTTAGTACTCGTTTCAAGTATAAGTTTTAATACTTCTACTTCAATTATTTTTATAAAGATTATTCTTTATGGGAATATTATTTAAATATTAATATTCAGTCATTTTCTAAATATTCTGGGGACTGATTTACTTCATTAAATCAGTTTTACTCCAAACACTCTTTAAAGTGTTTTCGAGTCTTTAAAATGATTTTCAAAAGTTAGAGCGGATCCCAAAACTATTTTTATATTTAAGATCTTCCTTTTAAAAAGGGGATTTAAATACTCGCTCAAAACATGGGGGATCCGGCTCGGTGGTGTGTTTTATATTCGCAACAAGGTTGCTGTCTTGGTAAAAGAGTTTTTGATTACTTACCCAATATTCGGGAAGTAAAATTCTTGGAACAAGTTAATCCATTAACAGGCATCGCCTGGGAAATATCGGTGAGTTTTCCTTTCCAACTAGATACGACTTCTTGGTGGAGCCGTATCAACAAGTTTCTACTTGGGGAAAGGGGGAAACGAGCTTTACATTTCAGAGTCATGGATTTCATCTGAACTAGGAGTGGCGTAAGTGGTCGAGTAGCGCCGGCCCAGCCTTATTATATTGGCCCAAATGGCCTGGAAGTTCCGCTAAGGCGGTCCATTCCTTAGGAGTTCAGTGTTCGGTTGACAAGTAAATCCGACAGGTTCTCCTCTACATGTAGAAAATGGTGGGGTTGTACTACTACGACTGATCATCGTAAGTGGTCTTCCTGGCGCGGTAAACTCCCGTAATGAGTTCATCATCCATTTGGATAATTCTGCAATACTACCCGTAGCATTTCGATTGAAAGGCTACTAATGGGTGGTTGCCGAAGCATTGACAGGGTCAAACATTTTTATTGGTGTATCCATTGAATGAAGTATCTCATAACTTCATCTCTTTTCAAAATATTTCAAAGATCAAATATTTTCAAGTTTTATTTGTGGTCTCATCTATGGGATGACCTCGTGAATTTTATTATACTTTGAACAGTGGTAGTTCAAGTAGCTTTATAAATGATATAAGTATAGTGAAGTATTTGGTAACTTCATCCCTTGTTTTAAAACTTATATCCAGTAAGTAATTACCTTACTCACGATAAAGATTCTAGTAAGTATCCATTTAGATACTTATATTATTGTTATCACTATGTATTATCTTGCGAGCTGTAAGGCTCACTCTTGCTTTATTTCTTCATCACACAACAACAGTTAGGAAGGATGGCCAGACTCCAGCAGACCCAGCGCAAGCGCGTGGGAAGCGTCCCTCGTCTTCCCGATGATGTTGTAGCTGCTATAGCTGCAGAGGTAGATCCATTGTAGTTCAGACCATCTACTTTTGAGAATCAAATTATGTATAATTATAACTTGTGGCAGATAATGGCAATTAACTGTAAATTATCAAGTAATCATTTTGGGTTGTAATAATTTTAAATTATGGATTCAAAGACTTGTACTTATTTCAATTTCATCTCTGAGACTATAACGGGTTGTGGTGTGTGTTAGTGTGGGGTCACAGCATGAGGTTATTTATTATTAATTAAGTGAAGTGATATTGTGGAAAGAAAGACCGTGACAACCCGGATCCCCGACCCCGGATCTGGGGGTGTTACAGAAGTGGTATCAGAGCTAAGCGTTATAAACCTCAGAGATGATGGGACGTTAAGATAATAAGTTCACTAAGATAATAAGAACTCTTGCCAAGTTCATAGTCGGGCTACCTAACGTAGTACTGATAGTTAAAACCCTTATGGGAACCCTTATAAATATCGTGATAGGAGCGTAGTTCGTTATCGTATATGGTAGCGGGACTCCGAATCCGGAGGTTGAGGAGCAACAGTGCGATGATGTTTTATTACTAATTGGAGATCGGATTGTGGATCCGATAGAGTGTCCTAATGCAGGACCGGATGATGTTGATATTGAGGATGTAGCGGTTGAGGATGTTGTCCTAGAAGGGATAGTTGTTGAGGAGGATCCCATGGAGGATCCTGACAAGATTGGATAAAGGACCACTGATGAATTGATGACCATGGTTAGGTCGACTACCAGAGGTAGGATTGGCCGGTCACTACCGGAGGTTCGTTCAAGTTTGTAAAGATAGTAACCCCTTTAACGCGGCTTACTCGTAAGACTGAGAAGTTCGAATGGACAGAGAAATGCGAGAACAGCTTTCAAGAACTGAAGCAGAGGTTGGTGATGGCCCCTATGCTGGCATTGCCGGATGGAAAAGGAGATTTTGTGAAGTGTAGTGACGCTTCGCACAAGGGCTTAGGGTGCGTGCTTATGCAGCACGGTAAGGTAATCGCGTACATGTCAAGACAATTAAGGTAATATGAAATTCGATATCCCCGCCCATGAGCTTAGGCTCGTGGCAATAGTTTTACCCTAAAGATTGGAGGCACTACTTGTATGGAGAGAAGTGCGAGAATTACCTAAGCCATAAGTGCTCTAGTACATTTTCACGTAGAAAGAGCTCAACATATGCCAGAGGAGGCAGTTAGAGCTAATCAAGAATAATGATTGGGAGATTCTTTATCATTCGAGGAAAGCCAATGTGGTGGCTGATGCCCTTAGTAAAAAGGAGAGACTCAAGATGATAATGTCTTTGGGAGAGTTTATAAGAGATTTTGGAAATAGTAGTGAAGGTAACCGGAGCCGGTACCGAAAAGCTGTTTGAGATTGCAATAGAGACCGAATTATTGGAAAAGAGCATATGGTGCCAGAGAAAGATGATAAGGGAATAATGAGGTATTCCTATAGAATTTGGGTTCCGAAAGTTCAAGAGCGTAAGGATGAGAACTTAGATGAAAGCCATAGTTTGAGGAATAAGATTTAGAGCAAACCCTGAACGTGATAGTCAGGGACGTTGCCATCAAGATAGAAGGAACCCATGACATAATGGAGTGGAAAATGAGGATTTTAAATTAAAAGATGACCCCAATTATGGGGAGTAGGATGAAACATTTCATACTAAGGAAACAGAAAGTCGAGTAAGGAAAGGAGACCCGAGACGGTACTCCTATACGGCAATTCATGGACCTGTCTAGACAGAACTTAGACTATTATCCCCAACCACCACCTTGAGGAAACAATGCGATAGGAAATTCTTTCAGGACCTTTAAGTCTCTAAGCTCTCAGAGTTCCAAGGAACAGGTTGACCTAGTCGAGGCAAGAGCCTGGCTAAAGGAAATATAGGAATCATTTGAGATTCAAAATGATTGATGAACCACAAAAGACCGTTTTTGTCACTTACCCTCCTAAGAGAGAGACCACCCATTGGTGAAAGACCAAGAAAGGCACGGAGCCAGAGGTTAGAATAAACTGATTTAAGTTCAGTCAATTGTTTTCGGGAAAGTAATTCCCAAGGTTATGGAGAGAGTGTAAAAGCTTTAGAGCCAGAACAAAAGCAGACGAGTATGATGAATTGTGAATTTAAGTTGTAAAAGTGGTCAAGATTCATTCTAAGGGCACGAATCCAGAATGGCGGGATGTTGAAATCAATGCTTATGTTGTGTTGGTTCATGAAATAATGATAAGAGAAAGGAAAATAAAAAAAAAAGGAAATTTAAGTGGAAAGGAATATAACGACAATAGAGTTTGAGGTATGATAAGGGAGTTGGGTATGAGGAAACCCTAAAGACTCATATTAATAGAAATAGAAAAGTATATGATCATCAGGATGAGGGTGATTCACCATGAGTTAAAGTTGACGGTTGAAGGCATAAGAGGTGCATATATTTTATCCCCTTTAAGTTGGGAGGATTCGAGGAAACATTGAGATAGTTCGAAGGATAAACAATGAGACGCGGATAGACTGAGGAGACAAGAAAGTAAGAAAGTAAGAAAATTGGATGAAGGAAGTGACCTTCAAGAATGTGAAGTGTAAGACCGGTGGCTTGATACCCAGGAAGGGAGACGCCAGGTATGAGAGGTATCCCAACATTGTGGTGACTGTTGAGATAAACAACAAAAGTAAATAAGGAATTATTAAGAAGAAGTTCACGTTGAACATGACCAATATCTTCCAGAACATCCATGTTATCATTACCAAATCAGGAAAGAAAAGCGGATGACCATTGTTATCTTTTGGAGGCCATATGGATTGACCTCAATTGGAATAAGGATGCTATTATGAAGTTAGGTATAGACTATCGAGGTGGGAATGATGAAGAAGATAATCTATCAAGGATATATGACTTGGTTTATCCATAGATGGATGCATGTACCTTTTCAAAGGTGGAATTAAGGATAGAACATCGGTAACTTAAAATGAATCCTAGGGGAATACATAAAGGTTGGCATTTCACCCTTAATAGGGATAGTATGAAATTTGACAGTATGAATTGGAAAGGATTAAGGTAATAACAACCTTTAAAGAATCAGTGGAGAATTTTTTTTTTTCAAAAGTATATAGACAATGATTCTAGTATTAGTATATGGTATTTTGATATGCCCTGTATCTAGGGAATACAGGAGGAACGATTCAAGGATAACCTTAGAGGTTTTACAAGGAGAAAGGAAATATTCGAAATTCTCAAGAATAAAAATGTTGATAAAGGAAATATGACATAATTATAATGATGCCAAGTGGGGCACGTGTTAACCCACGAGAAAGTATGGATCGAACCAGTAAAGGTCGAAATTATTCAGGGCAATTAAGACTTAAGATAAAAGATGTTCTAAGTATGATTGAGAGTCAGTCGTGACAGTGATTAACCTCTAAAGACTGAGGCAATAACTTATGGAAAAATGGTGATATTTTTTTTTACTCATCAGATTTTAAGGAATACATCTTCACAAAAGCAGTTATTGAAATAAGGTAGAAAATTTATTTGGAGGTGGTTAAAATGACATTGACTATAAGGAAATTTTAATATCAGGAAAGGCCAAAGAGGTGGTCGACACTTTAAAGGTAAGAGGATAATTGTAGGCGCTTGTGCCAAAGAATACAGTGATGATGGTTAAAGCTGTGAAGGTTGTATTATGGTTTAGAAGATTGACATTCCTTCTGATGACTGTGCAATACCCAACCGTAATAGTAGTTGGTAAAAGTTTAATTCGTGTAATCGCCATGAACGGGCTATCTATCTTAGGAGGTCCTATCTTGGGATAAGCCAGGACCATGTTTCCAAAAGGACTAGACGAACCTTTGAGTTAAGTCTTCTATTTAAGGCATATGATTAAGAATGGTATTAACCTGCTATCGTTGCTTTGATTGAAACTCTTCTGCAATTTTATCTGCTTCATGTCATGAAAGTACGTCAGAGTTTGGAGTGTTCTTCATGAATTGTGATTGGTGGTTATGTTAACTCCTTAGGAGAATTAGATACGAGATGTATGGACTCCGTATGGTTAGCTATTAAGACTTCATGGAAAATGAATGACTACAGTAGGTCAGTGGTGGACCATAGTAAGGCAGCAATGATTCTACGAGTAATGAGCTGATTGTAACCGTGAGAGTTGTATTGGAATGGATGTTGAGATTGAATACCACTAATCGGGTAGTGGTAGTGTATAAGTTATCATTGATAGACTAATTAAGTAGAGTATCTACCTATTGAATATTTATTCTTTCTTATCAATAGAGAGCCGTATTATTATACGAGGAAGGTTGCGATGCGAGCATAGAATCCTAGTAACGGTGATATATAGAATGAGATCCCAGATTCGATTTTCGATGTCGAGGGAGTTTCAAAGGTGATTGTGTATAAGCTCGAGGAAGAGCATGGGTCCATAGAATGATGGACGGGATAGAGAAAATATTTAGGCACGTGAAATGCGATGCTATAATACTTGATGTTAATATAAATACATATATGTTTTGTTCTCCTATGACAAACCTCTATAGTTCAGAGGTAGGTTCCAAGCCAGATATTTTGTGGCTGTATATTTTTTTTTCATATATACAATTCTCTTCAATTCGTTCTTTTCTCTTCTTTTCATTTCATGTAAGCTGAGAAGAACAACCCTTCCAGAAGGGGAGGTATTGCCGAATGACTATCTATCTTTGTGATAGAAGCCTAGTAGGATACCATCTATTGTTTAGTTGCTTGTCAAGTACTAAAGGCTGGCCACCTTCTGTACTAACTATGCGATATAACAAGTGTTCATGATCATAGTGATCTCTCAACAAATTCCTTTACTTCTATTTGATTGATCAAATTTTGGAAAATAGAAACAACTGAAAAAGGAGTAATAAAGTGGTGGTAGTATGCGGAATGGAAACACATTCGTGATACTAAGGTTGACGTGGTTATTAAAAGGTTATAGAACGCTAACGAGCAAAAGTATAACCAGTATAATATTAGGAACCGAAGGTGATAGCGATAACGAACTGGAAAAGAATGGGTATTAAGAAGTAAAAGCTATAATGCTAGAAGCTATAATGAGAGTTTGTGCAATAGACTTGAAAGAAATTGGAATGATCACATAACGCGGATTGAGTTATCTTACGACAATAGATCATATGTCATTATCGAGATGTCGCCTTATGAGATCCTTGAGGGAAGACAATGTCGATCTCCCTTATGTTAGGATGAAGTTGTAGAGCGCAAGATGCTCGGACCCGCAGTAGTCCAAAGGACCAAGGATATGATAGATCTAATCAGAGGACGGCTGGTAGTAGCCCAAGATGGACATGATAAGTATGTTGATTTGACACGAAAGGATAAAGAGTATGAAATAGGGGACCTAGTAATGATATAGGTATCCCTTGGAAAGGATTGATGAGGTTCGGAAAGAAAGGAAAGCTAAGTCTACAATTCGTTGGACCCTTGGATATATTAAGACGTTTGGGAAGTTAGCATATGAGCTAGCCCTAACCCCGAACATGTAGCAGGTCGTAACGTGTTTCACGTATCAATGTTAAGGAAGTGTAATTCAGATGCCAGATAAATAGAGGCATATGAGCGCATAGATATGCAACCCGACATAACCTATATGGAGCAACCAGGAAGGGTTATAGAGTAAAAAGGAACAAGTGCTTAGGAGAAGGATTATCAAACTAGGCAGAGTTTGGTGGTAGAACCACAATGTGGGAAAATTGACTCGAGAGTTAGAAAGTGTAATGCTAAGAAAGTATCCCCATTTGTTTTCTATCTGATTCCGGGACGGAATCCTTTTAAGGAGGGGAGACTGTAATAACCCCAAATTTTGAGAAATTTTGAAACCCTTATGAATAGTGTTTTTGCTGAACGAGAAAACTTTTCATGCCACGCTATGTAGGGGTTCTGTTATTGATCTTATGGGATATTATTAGTACTCTATGAAGTATATAAGTGTATGTAAAGATCGTCAGAATCCAATTCCGAACACTTTGGTTTTTCCCGGAAATCCACAAGATACGGAGAGAATTGAGTATAAGGTAACAGGATAAAAAAGGATTTAAATTAAAGGATTATAATAGAGGATCATAAAAAGGAATATAATGTATTGAGAAAGGTTAAGGGAACCTAAGTAATAAGATCCCGGGTATGATCCTTCAAACGATAAACGAGAACGAAAGTTAAGCGAACCGTATAACAGATCAGCGGTCATTAGGCAAACGATTAGGAAGATAATCAAAGGGATTAGTGGGAATGATGTCATCCAACCAATAGAAAGAGGACAAGGAAGGGAGGATGACATCATGAGGATGACATAAGCATGACATGGGAAGGAAGGAGGTGTGGTTGAATGAGAACCACACAAATCCAAGGGCAAGAAGGTAATTGACTAAAGCAAGCACAAAAACCAATCAACCAAGCCAAGTAAAATCATTTTCATCAAAAATCAAAAGCAACCAAGGCTTTGTTCTTCATTGCTCACGGCTTTTCACTATTCAAAAGGCAAGAGAAATTCAAAATCCAAGATCCAAGCTTCCTAAATTGGTAAGATAATTCCCTAATCATCTTCATGCTTAGTTAGGACTATATCATGAGTTTAAGCCATTAATTCCTTCTCAATCTTCTTCATTTAATCAAAGAAGAAGACTATGAATAGTGTTTTCAAGTTTTTTTAACTTGAAGTTTTCTTGTTTTCTTGAAGATCCAAGCATTCTTAAGACTTCTCAAAGCTTCTTAAGGCTTCCTAGCTCCTCCCACCTCTCCAAGGAAGGTATAAACTACAAACCCTAGCTTTAGTTTTGAGTAATTAGGATTGAATGTGTTTGATATAGCATATGTGAAGCATGATGCTTGATTGGTTGAAGTTTGGTTGAGTTTGTAGAGATTAGTTGGTTTTGTTGCATTGTTGGAGTTGTAAATCTTGGTTGTTGATTAATGAACTTAAGTGTAGTTTAAATTCATGATAAAGAATAGTATAAATTGTTAATGTTAAGTTGTGGGGGCTGTTATGATAAAGTATGGATGGAGTTTGGATTGAGTTGTGATTGTGGGTTGATTGTGAGATGATTTGGAGTTGTTTAAAATTTGGGAAATCGCGTAAACATAGCCGTCGTAACGTCCGATTTTCTTTGGACTGTTTTTGTGCATAGCATTAGGACCCGAGAACCCCCTGCTAGATTATTACCACTGCCATGTTTAGATAGCTCATGTTACGAGCTTCGTTTTGATATGTAGTTCGTTCGATTCTGATGCACGGTTTAGGAGAAACGACCGTTTCAAGTAACGGCGTTTCGCGAACGAAACTTTTCCCCTCGCCTTACTTTGAAACATAGGTTAAAGATGAAAAAGGGTTAATTAATGTATGAAACATTTATGGTAAGTGTTTTAGGCAGTTGGTAAGACACTCGCGAAGGAATCGCTTTAAAACTCGTAAAGGTTAAATTATTAAAAATGGTGGAGCCGAGGGTACCCGAGTGACTTAAGCGAATCAGTGAACGCAAAACAAGCGTTAGAGTCTAAGTTAGTTAAAGTATAGATTTACAAGTGATTTTGGTTTAATTCCAACTTACTTGTTGTTTATAGGTTACCAGACTCGTCCCGAGCCTTTTATCACCCCAAGTCGCTCAGGCAAGTATTCTATCCGTTATACTGTTGTTGTGATGTATACATTTGTATATGCATGATCTTGCGATAAATGCATATTGGTTAATTAGCAAATGTTGCGATATATTGAAGCATGCTGATATGGTATATATATATGCATGCCTGTCTCATATTCTTGAGTTATATATCTGTTGGTTCAGTTGATAATATCTATGCTATAGGATAGCGGTAACTTGCATATACCCTTAGTATAGGGACCCAAAGGTGAAAATATTTTCTAAAACCGGGAGTCGAGGATCCCGAGTAATTTTGTATATATGGATATGGATATATATATATATGGTTATAGTTTCCAAACTATTAATCGAATAAGGTTTATTCGATAACTTTATTTTATTAATGAATATTATCTTGAATATTCATTCGAGGACTTATGACTCCTTTATATTATTTATTGAATATTACTTGGATATTCATTTGAGGATGTATGACTCCTTTATTTTATTTAATGAATATTATTTATAATATTCATTCGAGGTATTATGACTCGGCTTATTATTTAATGAATATTATTTCGAATATTCATTTGAGGGCTTATTACTCAGCTTATTTTATTTATTGAATATTATTTGAATATTCATTTGAGGATCTATGACTCCGAGTATTTGCTGAGGTATATTCTTTATTTTATTAAAGAATAAGGTGTCAATAATCAAACTTATTTTCGATTATTCAACTAAAGATAATACTTTCATATAAGTATATCTTTGATTATTTAGTACTCGTTTCAAGTATAAGTTTTAATACTTCTACTTCAATTATTTTTATAAAGATTATTCTTTATGGGAATATTATTTAAATATTAATATTCAGTCATTTTCTAAATATTCTGGGGACTGATTTACTTCATTAAATCAGTTTTACTCCAAACACTCTTTAAAGTGTTTTCGAGTCTTTAAAATGATTTTCAAAAGTTAGAGCGGATCCCAAAACTATTTTTATATTTAAGATCTTCCTTTTAAAAAGGGGATTTAAATACTCGCTCAAAACATGGGGGATCCGGCTCGGTGGTGTGTTTTATATTCGCAACAAGGTTGCTGTCTTGGTAAAAGAGTTTTTGATTACTTACCCAATATTCGGGAAGTAAAATTCTTGGAACAAGTTAATCCATTAACAGGCATCGCCTGGGAAATATCGGTGAGTTTTCCTTTCCAACTAGATACGACTTCTTGGTGGAGCCGTATCAACAAGTTTCTACTTGGGGAAAGGGGGAAACGAGCTTTACATTTCAGAGTCATGGATTTCATCTGAACTAGGAGTGGCGTAAGTGGTCGAGTAGCGCCGGCCCAGCCTTATTATATTGGCCCAAATGGCCTGGAAGTTCCGCTAAGGCGGTCCATTCCTTAGGAGTTCAGTGTTCGGTTGACAAGTAAATCCGACAGGTTCTCCTCTACATGTAGAAAATGGTGGGGTTGTACTACTACGACTGATCATCGTAAGTGGTCTTCCTGGCGCGGTAAACTCCCGTAATGAGTTCATCATCCATTTGGATAATTCTGCAATACTACCCGTAGCATTTCGATTGAAAGGCTACTAATGGGTGGTTGCCGAAGCATTGACAGGGTCAAACATTTTTATTGGTGTATCCATTGAATGAAGTATCTCATAACTTCATCTCTTTTCAAAATATTTCAAAGATCAAATATTTTCAAGTTTTATTTGTGGTCTCATCTATGGGATGACCTCGTGAATTTTATTATACTTTGAACAGTGGTAGTTCAAGTAGCTTTATAAATGATATAAGTATAGTGAAGTATTTGGTAACTTCATCCCTTGTTTTAAAACTTATATCCAGTAAGTAATTACCTTACTCACGATAAAGATTCTAGTAAGTATCCATTTAGATACTTATATTATTGTTATCACTATGTATTATCTTGCGAGCTGTAAGGCTCACTCTTGCTTTATTTCTTCATCACACAACAACAGTTAGGAAGGATGGCCAGACTCCAGCAGACCCAGCGCAAGCGCGTGGGAAGCGTCCCTCGTCTTCCCGATGATGTTGTAGCTGCTATAGCTGCAGAGGTAGATCCATTGTAGTTCAGACCATCTACTTTTGAGAATCAAATTATGTATAATTATAACTTGTGGCAGATAATGGCAATTAACTGTAAATTATCAAGTAATCATTTTGGGTTGTAATAATTTTAAATTGTGGATTCAAAGACTTGTACTTATTTCAATTTCATCTCTGAGACTATAACGGGTTGTGGTGTGTGTTAGTGTGGGGTCACAGCATGAGGTTATTTATTATTAATTAAGTGAAGTGATATTGTGGAAAGAAAGACCGTGACAACCCGGATCCCCGACCCCGGATCTGGGGGTGTTACAGTAATACTCATTAAAATGATGTAATAGCTATAATTATTTTGCTATTTAAGTTGGGGGTGTGACAAGGCCTAAGGCTAAACGCAAAACATGAAACCTAAACAACTTAACTACAACCCAGCCCAATAACCTAAATTTAATCCTATAAAAGTTAAACTACACGCGCCTATCTTATATGATCTTCCTATGACTCATCTATGACAATCCTTAGCCTGTTTCAGTGACCATAACCTGTGGCTCTGATACCAACCTGTGACGCCCTCCAAACCCGGGGTCTAGATTTGGGGGTCACTAGCAAATAAACTATAATAAAATAATCAAAGCGAAATAATATAATAAATATGACCCCTTGCATGCAACTGGATCGATCACATGTTATAGTATGGAACAGGCACTAGTATAAACCAACTGTTATTACAAACCATAACTCTAATTAGTTTTACAACTTATTCAAATTTTATTACAAACCTTTATACTATTCAAGCGTCCCAAACTGTCTCCTGGAAAACACACCAAACTATTTACAAGCACTCAACTTGTGATCAAACTTGGGACTCAAGCCTGCTCTGGCTTAGCTGAAAGATTAGAATATTAAACAAGTATGAGCGAAAGAAATGCTCAGCAAGCAGTATAAAGTTTGTAAATGAACAATAATAACAATATCTGAGTAAAATCAGAAGCTGATATAAACTTTAAAGTTTAAGCGACAGTTTAATAAAACACAATTATGCACTATGTTGTTCCTGATGATCAGTCATGAAACAACACCAGTATCCCACAGCCATACCGTAAATATAGGTACCGATATCCCACAGCCATACCGTACCTATTGGATATCCGTGAAGAAGGCATATATTCGCCTAGTAAGATATTACACTTTCGTATAATAACTCACGCTGGACTGGTGCCTCGGCCTTTTATGCTAACCAAGAATCAATTCACAAAATAATTTTGATTAAAGGAGTCAGATCAATGACATCCTTATCCATTCAACTCCCTGTTAGATTTTAATCGTAGCGGAGGCATGGTAAAACACTTTCACACATATAAAATCCAAATAAAAGCATATAAATCGTGGTAAAAACATAGGAATCGATTACTAACCTTTAATAGCAATCCAAAAGCAACGATCGGAGATCCTTAGCAGCTGCTCCTCAAACGTGAAGCACTCCACCGGTATCCACCAAGAAAATGATGTTAAGGAGGTGGAGGAGGTGGAGAGAATTAGGTTTTCTGAAAAATTTGGGTTCGGGTTAGAATAAAAATTGGGTTTATAATAGTATATTTATAGGCAAAATTTTCAGCTGAAATTTTCCCATAAATTTTATTATTATTATCCCATTTATTATTCTCATTAATAATTAAAACACCTTTTAATTATTAATCTTTTTTCTAAACACTTTAGAAATAATTCTCTCTCTTGATTTAATTTCCAAAAAATTAAATCCTTAATTAATAATATTAAGAACTTTTCTTAATTAATTTATAATCAATTAAATCTCATTTAATCAATTATTAAATTTTCCAATTAATTATTTATTTCACAAATAAATAATTATTAGCCATTATTAATTAATTCCTCCACCATTAAATCATTCTCTTTTTATGGTGTGACCCTGTAGGTTCAATATTAAGGCGGTAGTAGAAATAAATAATAATAAAACTATTTTATCATTATTTATATAAATTCTCTAATTTATTAAATATGATTAATTAATTAATCATATTTATTCTACATCGTGAGGGATACTTCTCAGCATATCGCGACTATCCGGATAATACGAATTCACTGCTTAGAATACCAAGAACCTATTCAGTGAATAGTTACCGTACAATAAACTCCTTCTACCCTACAATGTCCCGATTAAATACAAGGCATGGATCTCGTGTCAAGCCTATCTAATTTAATCATTTGCTTACCATTTACTATGCTTAGTTCTATGCAAATTAGAAACTCATTTCTAATTTCATTCACTCTGGCCAGAGATTCCTGAACTAGCATAAGTGGATCAGCCTTGAACATTCGCTTCCTTCACTGGAAGGGGTAGATCCTTTATTGATCATACACTATCTTCGTGTACAAATTCCTATACCCAGTAGAGCCCTAATAATTGTCCCTGGAGACTAAGAACTAAACCAAAGCATAGTTCAGTGTACACAAGATGACTATGATGACCTCAAGTCTAAGGATACTTGTACAACTATCACTATGTGAACAAATGTTGACACGTGAGTGAACTCCATCAGTTGTTCAGCTGTGCGAGTCATGTTCAGTGAACTTATTCTATAATAAGCACCTACATACTAGCTATAGTGTCACCACACAAATATCTATGAGAACAAACATCCTTCAAAATGAAGCAAGCATAGTATGTACCGATCTTTGCGGATTATTAATTACCAGTTAGTAATCCTATGACCAGGAACTATTTAAGTTTAGAGTTATCATCTTTTAGGTCTCACTATTATGATCTCATCATAATCCATAAAAGCTTTACTCTAAACTATGGTATATCTTATTTAAACACTTAAATAGATAGAGCCTGTAATAAAAACAAAACAAGTCTTTTATTAATATCAATGAAATCAATACAGATTACACAGGAAGTTATTCCTAAATCATAATACATGATTGGACTTAGGACATATTCTTTTCAATCTCCCACTTGTACTAAAGCCAATCACTCTGGTATCTAATACCCATCTAGTCTTTATGACGATCAAAGTGACTTTCAGAAAGTAGCTTTGTGAGTGGGTCTGCTATGTTATTATGTGTGTCAACTCTATTTCAATACAACACAAGAAATGTTATCGCGCTCCCATTAACCCTTTTGTAGACACATGGTTCATCTACGTTTTTCATAAAACCAAGCTCTTTGACTGTCTCATCAAAACGGATGTTCTATCTACGAGAAGCTTGCTTTAAACCACATATGGTTCGCAGCAGCTTACACACTAGGTTTTCATTTCTCTTGGAAAGAAAATCATCTGGCTATTTGCCAGATATCATAGTCGTAGTAAGCAACATTCGCAAGTAAAATCCGAACTGATTTTAACAGGGCTACAGGTAAAAGGTTTCATCAAAGTCAATCCATTGCCTTTGTTTGAATCCTTTTCCCAAAAGCCTGGCCTTAAAGGTCTCCACCTGGCCATCTGCTCTAATCATTCTTTTGTATCCCGTATACATAGATTTCATTCTGGATTTCATGGCACTATGCCATTTCTCTGAGTCAACACTACTCATAGCCTCATTATAGGTCACAGGGTCGTCATCATCAATGATCGATAACTCATTGTCATTCTTAATGACAAGGCCATATTACCTCTCAGGTTGGTGAGACACTCTCCCTGTTCTATGAATGGGCTGTTCCACAGAAGGTTGTTCAGTCAGAACAGGTATTTCCACTTGATCCGTAGTAGTTTGTGCTTCTTGAACTTCATCAAGTTCAATTTTTCTCCCACTGTTTCCTTCAAGGATAAACTCCTTTTCCAAGAAGGTAGCATGTTTGGAGACAAACACCCGATGATCGGTGTAAAAGTAATACCCTAAAGTCTCTTTAGGATATCCCACAAAACTACATTTTACGGATCGATATTCCAGCTTATCTGGGTCAACTTTCTTGACATAAGCTGGACATCCCCAAATCTTAACGTGTTTAAGACTCGGTTTCCTTTCTTTCCATATCTCATACGAAGTTTGAGGAACAGATTTTGGAAGGCACCTTATTCAGTAAATATGCTGAGGTTTTCAATGCATAACCCCATAGGAATACTGGAAGATTCGCATAGCTCATCATGGACCGAACTATGTCTAACAAAGTTCGATTTCTCCTTTCAGATACCAAACTGGAGGCGTCCACTGGGAGACTATACCATTTACTTTGAGATAATCCAGAAACTCTCCATTTAAGTATTCACCACCTCGATCTAATCGAAGAATTATAATACTATGTTTGGTTTGTTTCTCCACTTCATACTTATACTCTTTGAACTTTTCAAAGGCTTCAGACTTGTGTTTCATCAAACACATATCCAAATCCAGATCTATCATCTATGAAAGTAATGAAGTATGAAAATCCACCCATGGCTTACGTAGACATTGGTCCACATACATTTGTGTATACCAATCCTAGCAAATCTGCAACCCTCTCTCCATGTCCACTAAATGGAGACTGCAGTGCCACAATAAAGTGAGATTTTCATCATCCCTATTCTTTTATTAGTTTGTTCAATCTGAAGTAAATCATGCTCTATGTCATATACATACAGACCATTATTTAAAGTACCACGTCCATAAAGAATATTATCTCTAAGAATAGAACATTCATTATTCTCAATAATAAATGAAAATCCAGCCAAGTCTAACATGGGAATAATATTCCTCACAATCGAGGGAACAAAATAACAATTATTTAAAACAATAGTCTTGCCCGTAGGCATATGTAAATGAAACGATTCTACATTTTCAGCAGCAACTCTTGCTCCATTTCCCATCAGTAGAATCACCTCCTCTTCTTTAAGAGTCCTACTTCTCCTTAGTCTCTGCAACGAATTGCAGATGTCAGAACCATAGGCGGTATCTAATACCCAAGGAGAAATTTGGCTTAATGACATATTCACTTCTATCATGAACATACCTGAATCAGAAGCGGCAGTCTCACTACCCTTCTTCTTCTTCAATTCTGCAAGGTAAACCTTGCAGTTCCTCTTCCAGTGCCCCACCTTGTTACAGTGAAAGCAAACAACTTTGCTCTCGGGGTCTTCAGCTTTTGGTGGAACCGGCGTTTTCTCACCTACTTTCTTCTTCTTGGAAGGGTTCCTCTTCCTTTTCTTAGGATTGGAACCTTCACCAATTAGAAGAACAGAACTCTTCTTAGGGGGAAAATTCGATTCCGCAGTCTTCAATATGTTGTGGAGTTCAGGCAGGCTGACATCCAACTTATTCATGTGAAAGTTCACAACAAACTGCGAGAACGAACTCGGAAGCGATTGCAAGACCAAGTCTTGGCTCAGCTCCCCATCCATGGCAAAACCAAGTTGTCCAAGACGTTCAATCAAATTGATCATCTTAAGTACATGGTCATTCACAGATGATCCCTCAGATATCCTACAACCGAACAACTCCTTCGATATCTCATATTGGGCTGTCCTCCCTGCCACATCATACAACTCTTGTAGATGCATGAGGATAGTGTGAGCATCCATATGCTCATGTTGCTTCTGTAGCTCAATGTTCATGGAAGCTAGCATGATGCATTGAGCAACATTTGCATCATCTATCCACTTATGATACGCAACATGTTCATCATTATGTGCATCACTAGCAGGTTCAGTAGGCTTAGGTGAGTCAATCACGTATTCCAGCTTCTCAATCCTGAGAACAATTCTCAAGTTTCGAAGCCAGTCAGCATAATTAGGACCAGTCAACTTGTGAGCATCTAATATGCTCCTGAGTGATAGTGCAGAAGACATAATGTACAAAGTAAATCTGTAAATGATAAACACATAACAACACTTAGCAAATATTCGATTTCATTTTAAAATACTATATGAATCGGGTCTTTATTCATAAGTGGCTCCCACTAGTTTATCTAATTTATTCAACCCCCTACGTGAAAAATTAAGCATTCATCATGCTAGTGGGAATAGGGATCCTACATTCCATTACACAACCCCGGCTGTAGCACGAACTGCCATGTAATGTTCAATAGGCAGACAACTCTTGTCAATTACATCTTATGTTATTCCCTAATCAAACTTTAGCCTCTTGAATAGTTGAGTCTCGGCTGTGGCACGACAAACTCAATATTCTAAGTCAAGTCTAACCCAACATTCCGTACAATTGAATTAGTCCCCAAAGGCCCACGGCTGTGGCACGTACCGACCTTTAGATTCTTATTCAATGTACACATCTCTATGTAATAGACAAGTATTTCTTATTTCGAAATCAAAGCCCTCGGCTGTAGCACGAACCGACAATAATTTAAAAATAAGAACTACTTTCTATCATGTTGGAAGGCTATGACCGACACAAGCCCGTTGTATCATTGGCCAATTACTACTTGATATTATTTAATTTTAGAGGGATTATATTACGTTACAATCATAATCATATTATAAAGAGATTCTTCCTTTTAAATTAAATATTTCAAATCAATAATCAATAATCAGATGATTCCCAGATCGAGTGGAGCATTGTCAAGAGACGTCACTTAATAACCCTTTCTTACAGATAGAAATCTGTTGTTGACAGAATCATCCTTTCTCTCATATCGAAAATTCATATTCAATTACGTGTTTCATAAACACAAGAATCTCATGATTGTATTCATAATATTATTATTAAGGTTATAAAACAATTTCACTATACTATGTTGTCTAACAAACGCCTTATGTTCATTTAAGTTCACCTAAATCTATCATCGCATGATAAACTAAGCATATATCACATATATCAACATGAATAAACATCAAGGTAGGCATGTTACATCATCTAGCATATTGCTCTAAGCATTATACATCTCTATGTATCACATGAAGCATTTAAAAGCAATTAAAACAGTTAAAAACAGCTTTAAAACACTTTCGGAAATATAAACAGTTCAAAACTTTTATATAAACTAAAATTTGATCATTACATTAGATCCGTCTCGAAAAAACGAATCCAACAATATATTGTACGCCCAAAACGGAGTTACGAAACTCCCAAAAAATCAAATTTAAAAATAACAGACGGGCTGTAACGCATTACAGGAACGCGTTACAAGCCCTGTAACGCATTCTGGTAATGCGTTACAACCCTTTTAAGCCATTAAAAGGTGTAACGCATTCCGTGAATGCGCCACAGTGTGTAACGCATTCCCGGAATGCGCAACACCCTCCCGCGCGCGCATGCGCTACACGCGCCTGCACCTGCCGCCGCCTGACAGTCTTCTCTCGAACAGCGTGCCGTTCTGTTTCTTTGTCTTGCTGTGTCTTCTCTTCCGTGCATTCAACAGTACAGCAACCAACACAGCAGATATATATATACGTACTAACAATTTATATATATATATATATGATTATTTAATTACGAATTTAATTGCAAGATCTTCAAAAATTCATAATAAAAAATTTATACATCATAAAATTATAAGAAAAATACCCAGACGATCTACAACACTTGGAGAACCCAGATCAACATTCAAAATTATTCTGAGAAACGATTTCTCATCAGATAAAATTAATCCATAATATAACTTGTAAAAATCATAATTAATTCATACAAGCACATAAAATTCTGAAATTTTTACCACAGATCTATATGCATACAACCTATGCTCTGATACCATTGTTGGATTTTAATCGCAGCAGAGGCATGGTAAAACACTTTCACACATATAAAATCCAAATAAAAGCATATAAATCGTGGTAAAAACATAGGAATCGATTACTAACCTTTAATAGCAATCCAAAAGCAACGATCGGAGATCCTTAGCAGCTGCTCCTCAAACGTGAAGCACTCCACCGGTATCCACCAAGAAAACGATGTTAAGGAGGAGGAGGTGGAGAGAATTAGGTTTTCTAAAAAATTTGGGTTCGGGTTAGAATAAAAAATAGGGTTTATAATAGTATATTTATATGCAAAATTTTCAGCTGAAATTTTCCCATAAATATTATTATTATTATCCCATTTATTATTCTCATTAATAATTAAAACACCTTTTAATTATTAATCCTTTTTCTAAACACTTTAGAAATAATTCTCTCTCTTGATTTAATTTTCAAAAAATTAAATCCTTAATTAATAATATTAAGAACTTTTCTTAATTAATTTATAATCAATTAAATCTCATTTAATCAATTATTAAATTTGCCAATTAATTATTTATTTCATAAATAAATAATTATTAGCCATTATTAATTAATTCCTCCACCATTAAATCATTCTCTTTTTATGGTGTGACCCTGTAGGTTCAATATTAAGGCGGTAGTAGAAATAAATAATAATAAAACTATTTTATCATTATTTATATAAATTCTCTAATTTATTAAATATGATTAATTAATTAATCATATTTATTCTACATCGTGAGGGATACTTCTCAGCATATCGCGACTATCCGGATAATACGAATTCAATGCTTAGAATACCAAGAACCTATTCAGTGAATAGTTACCGTATAATAAACTCCTTCTACCCTACAATGTCCCGATTAAATACAAGGCATGGATCTCGTGTCAAGCCTATCTAATTTAATCATTTGCTTACCATTTACTATGCTTAGTTCTATGCAAATTAGAAACTCCTTTCTAATTTCATTTACTCTGGCCAGAGATTCCTGAACTAGCATAAGTGGATCAGTCTTGAACATTCGCTTCCTTCACTGGAAGGGGTAGATCCTTTATTGATCATATACTATCTTCGTGTACAAATTTCTATACCCAGTAGAGCCCTAATAATTGTCCCTGGAGACTAAGAACTAAACTAAAGCATAGTTCAGTGTACACAAGATGACTATGATGACCTCAAGTCTAAGGATACTTGTACAACTATCACTATGTGAACAACTGCTGACACGTGAGTGAACTCCATCAGTTGTTCAGCTGTGTGAGTCATGTTCAGTGAACTTATTGTATAATAAGCACCTACATACTAGCTATAGTGTCACCACACAAATATCTATGAGAACAGACATCCTTCAAAATGAAGCAAGCATAGTATGTACCGATCTTTGCGGATTATTAATTACCAGTTAGTAATCCTATGACCAGGAACTATTTAAGTTTAGAGTTATCATCTTTTAGGTCTCACTATTATGATCTCATCATAATCCATAAAAGCTTTACTCTAAACTATGGTATATCTTATTTAAACACTTAAATAGAAAGAGCCCGTAATAAAAACAAAACAAGTCTTTTATTAATATCAATGAAATCAAAACAGATTACACAGGAAGTTATTCCTAAATCCTAATACATGATTGGACTTAGGACATATTCCTTTCACTCCCCATGTCACATGGTCCGGAGTTATCTCAACAAATGATGGTGAAATAACTAGAACAGTTAGTTATTCGCTAATCTCAATTCAATATTTCACTGTATAGAGTATATCTGGATATTATAGTTATTCACTATCTATCGAATCAAAAGATTGGTTCTAGCAGAATGATTGCTAGAATACGAGAATATCAATAAATATAGGAGTATTGATATTTAATATGCTATCAAGGTATTTATAAACAGTTCTTATATTTGAGTATGTAAAATAATAAACTATTCTGAATTTAGAATAGGAGAGAATACTTGCCTGGTATGCTCAATAACTTTTCACTAAAACCCTGGCTTATAACTGTTGGCTACTATCTCCGTCTAACACTTGACCGCACTTCTTGCTACTCGATTCTATAAATATAAGGACTATCTTAATTAACAGAACCAAACTCAATCGAAGTAACTATACGTCTTGACATTTACCCGATCGTTTATAACTAGCATGGCATTTTAAAACTGTAACATATAGCATGCATATTACGTAACACGTAATCATGGCATTTGTATAACACGTAATCACATATTTCATGTAACACATAAGTCAGATCATTAAAAGATATGTCTTAGTGCGTTCAGAATGAAAATCAGGTCAATATTAGCATTTACCGATCAAATACTGACTCAAACTGATACTCAAATCAAATGACATTGTAATATAAAAGAAATTAGGACTAAAAAGTATATATATTAGAAGCACAATATTTTTCTGAGTCTATACGCGTTCGTTTCGTATTAAACGGACGAACGGTTTAATTATTATGAATAAAATAAGAAATAAATAGATTTAAATCAATTAATAATAATATTAATTGATTTTTAAATACCAAAATATAATTTTTAAAACCTTAAAATAATTTTTTTAGAAGTTATTTGAATTAATTATAAATAATTTACATTTATTTAACTATTTATAAATAAAATTAATTAATTAATTAATTTTTAATCAATTAATTAAATTCATAAATAATTAACTAAAATGAATTATAAATATTTAAATCAAAATTTATTTTTGAAAATAATTGAAGGAAATAATTTTAGAAATTTAAAATAATTCAGAAAATAATTTTTGGTATTTAAAATAATTATTAAATGATTTTTGAAAACAAATTAAATGATTTTTAAAATAAGAAAATGAATTTTGAAATAAAAGTAAAAGAAATTAATCAGAAACAGATTTTTGGGTTTGCATTTGGGAAAAATCAGATTGAACCCGGGAAAAACGACCGGGTCACAACCGGGTTAAAAGAATCCAACCGGGTCGGGAAGTACACCGACCGGTTTCTGGGAAATCCCCAGATTCCGGCGGTCTTCGCCGGACTCCGGCGGTTCAATATCCCCCTAAATCGACTCCCTTTCCCCGATTTATCCCCTCGATTCGATTCAACACTCCTCCAGCAATTCACTAACAACCATATCAACTAACAACAACCCCTGGAACACAGAATCCGGCAAAACATCTCCAAAAACCGGTGAAGTCGTCGGAAAAATCCGAACTCGACTAATACTTAACCAAACTCAGCGATTCCGGTCTTAAATTAAAGCTTATATCAATTACAATCTATTCATTGCAGTCATAAGTACCCATATTCAACATAAATCGCAGAGCATCGATTCAAAAAATTTCCATAAAACGAAACTCGATTTTAACAAAATTCTAATCACAATTAACGAATAAATATAGGAAATCGTTACTTAGGAGCCCAGGAACATCAATCAAGCAACCAAAACATCAAACAATCCTTCTAATATCAAAACCGAATTTAAATAACAAAAAAAAATGAAAAAAATGAAGTTACAGAAGAATCAACCTCAGTTAATGATGTTTATATCAATAGATAGAGCTTGAAGAGAGCTTTACATCGACTACTTGAACGTCACAAACCGATCCTGGAATCACCTTCAACTTTGGACTTTAATTTCTGCCCTCAAGAACTCAATCCCTAACCCCCAATCTGATTTTCCTATTATATATTTTTTTTTAATTTTTTAATAAAAATAAAAAAAATAAAGAAA
This sequence comes from Apium graveolens, assembly GCF_009905375.1. Lineage (NCBI taxonomy): Eukaryota > Viridiplantae > Streptophyta > Magnoliopsida > Apiales > Apiaceae > Apium > Apium graveolens. The sequence continues at coordinate 57,520,603 of NC_133650.1, forward strand.
ATAGTCAGCTATTTATATAAATCTAAAATTATATCCCCAAAATAAATTAAGGGTATTTTTATCCCCTAATTATAATAATTAGGCCCCAAAATAATAATTACGGGGAATAATTTTAAAAACGATACAATACAAAATTAATATCAAAATTCTCCAAAAATTGCGAATAATTCAAAAATACAAAAATAAAGGGTATTTGAAATATGAATAATTTTATAAAAATAAAAACATCGATTTTGTGGGGTTTGTCGTCCCGGTGGGGTCCCGGTCTGTTGATTTTTGAAAAACGGAAACGATCCCTAAATTATCAGAAAATCCCGAAAACACGTAAAATACATTCAAACGTGCATAAAATCAAATAAGCAGGTATCTTAATAAAAACGATGATAAATATGCGTCCCGATTGCAGATAAGTTCATATAATTGCAATTTAAACATATTTTAATCAATCGAAAAATTTTCTGGCCCGCGCGAAACACATATAACAACTATAACATCTAATATCATGGCAATAATTACTCTAAATTTATAAAACACATAATATTTATTTATTTAACATATAATATTCACATAATTTTCCTGGATATTACATTGTTGTTGTGATCTCCGAAAGTTTCTCACAAATTGAGCTGATTCGCTAGAAAAAGCACACTGCTCAGTTTCATGTGCTCCCGCACAAAGCTCACAAACACTAGTAATTTGATTAACTCCATAATTCGCCAAAGAGTCCACTTTCATCGTCAAGGCTTGAAGTTGAGCAGCTATAGCAGTAGCTGTATCCACTTCCAGAATTCCTGCGACCTTGCCTTGCAACATTCTTTACGTAGGATTCTGGTATTCATTAGCTGTCATGAGCTCAATCAACTCATAAGCTTCATTATAGCTTTTGGCCCATAAGGCTCCACCAAACGCTGCATCGAGCATAAGTCTACACTGAGTGCCCAAACCATTGTAGAAACAGTTTATAATCATATAATCAGACATGCCATGGTGTGGGCACTTCCTTAGCATCTCCTTATATTGATCCCAAGCCTCACACAGAGATTCTCCAGTTTGCTGAGCAAACTGAGTAAGAGCATTCCTGATTACAGCTGTCTTCGCTATAGAAAAGAATTTAGTGAGAAACTTTTGAGCAAGATCCTCCCATTTGGTGATAGACCCTGGTGGTAGAGAATGTAACCAGCACTTTGCTTTATCCCTCAGAGAGAATGGGAAGAGTCGCAGCTTGATAGCATCTTCAGTCACCCCGTTGAACTTGAACGTATCGCAGATCTCGATGAAATCCCTGATGTGCATGTTGGGGTCTTCTGTAGGAGAACCCCCAAACTGAACTGAGTTATGTATCATCTGAATCATGCTCGACTTGATCTCAAAAGTGTTAGTCGAGATGGATGGTCTGATGATGCTCGACTGAATATCATTGATCTTAGGCTGAGAATAATCCATCAGAGCCTTAGAATTTTCTGCTTGATCTCCCATCACTACTAAAGCTGGTTCTTCGACTTTCTCTTCTTCTTCTACTTTTTCTTCATCCTCAAAAACTTCCCTTCGAATCACCACAGCTTCTTCCTCGGCTTGATCCAGAGTTCTCTTACGAGCCCACGAACGCGTATGCATACAGACTCGCTAGAGTACCTGAAATACGATAAGGAAAAGAGTAAGTATGTAACAATGTCCGAGTCAATGAACTTTAACGATCACTGATGACAAACACATAAACTAAAAGTTAACACCGTATCCCCGGCGGCGGCGCCAAAAACTTGTTAGTCGTTAAACCCGCGCTAAAATTCACGCAAGTATACGTGTTCACAAGTATTATAGAATTATTTCTAGTTCATTCCCACAGAGACAGGCTTAGATTAACTTTGTGATTTATGCACTTATGCAACAATGATATGGCAATTATTCAATGCTAAGATGAATAACAATTTGGGTTTTGATTATACTACGATTAACTATTGAGAATTATACTAGAGAACATTAACTAAAGAGAGTAAAGAGAGTTGAATAATATATAACACAAACATGGGATTTTAACTTCATTAAGTACTTCATTCAATAGCCTTTTCATTCTTAACCTTGGCATGTAATGGTAATGACACTAATCAGATAACACGAAACTGATAAACGCCAACTTTCGTTGCACGAATAACATACTACCAGATATCCACAAAAGAGATAGAAGCCGAATAGACACCAATTATATTGAGACCCTATATGTCTATAGAATTTGATAATATAACGGTTTAATGCACAAGTTATCCATCGTGATAACATAGGGAAAGTAAGATGGTTAAAATTACCTATGAATCATGCATAACAATACACATGAACCTATGCTAGCATGGCAAGTTCTAAATCCTTAAATTCACTATCGCTTTATTAAGAATTAACACGATATCTTATAAGTTCGCGACGCTCATAAGATGAATAAGCACAACCAATACTAGGTTATCATACAATCACCACACACTAAGGCATCGAAACAAATCAACTAAAGAAATCCATAAATAAATCCGCTAGAACCCCACGATAACGATTAGCCCATAATCGGACTCATCATCAACGTGGATTCCGATGAAAGCATGGTATAATAAACGTAGTCTTTATAAATAAATAATAAATAAAGTACGTAATCCAGAGTATTAGGTTCAACAAAACAAGAAACGAGCATCCAAGATTATAACTTAGAACAAAGATTCACAAGAATAAACTAGAATTTCTTCGCCTTCGTTGAACTGTGATATAGGTCTTCTCGTCATCTTCTCCTTAAGCTCCGTTACGTCTCTCTTTGAAAAATGTCTCTTATTTAAGTATATATAGTAGCACATGCAAAGTAGAAATCCTCCAATCAGAAGCCAAGTAGAATCAGGATTTTAACATCTCGACCCGACGCGGCCGCACGCTTGATCAGCGCGGGCGTGTTGTGTCTCTGAAGTTTGGGCGCGGCCGCACACTTTGACAGCGCAGGTGCGCTGGCCTCCTGGATAAAATTTTGCTTTCTTTCTTTTCTTGTTGCAATGAGTTGGTTTCCCGATCTTTATTCCTTGGACACCATCCTAACACCATATTAGCATCAAATCAATGCTAATTCAACTAAATCCCAGATTCATGCCTGAAATGCAAAAACAATAGAAAACACATTAAAGCACCAATAACTTGAGTGCAAATACACCAATTCAAAGCTTAATAGAGTGTTATAAAGTGTCATAAATGCCACTCAACACTTTCACTAGCCAATCTCCAGGAATGATTCCATTCATGTGCTCTATGCTCATTGAGAGCAACATGGACTGATGTAGATCCATGAGTAGACATTTTAGAAGCCTCAAAAACAGCCTTAAGATGTGCATTTCTAGGATCTTCATCATCAGAGTAAGTATCAGAATTAGAATCAGAAAACTTGTCAGGAACATCAGGAACTGGTTCATCTACCTTGCCTTTAAGCTTAAGATCGGGAATTGGCTTAGAAGGCCCAGCTTCTTGTGATGAACCTAAACTAATAGAACAAGGAACACCTAAATCTCTCTGTTCTTTTAAAGTGATCTCATCACTTCCCACACATATAACACTTTTGAGAGTAATATTTTGCTCACTTTTATCACTCAACTTTACCTCTTCTTTTTCCAGTTCAGGAGAGTGCCTCTCAATAATTCGGTTTTTCACTAAATATATTCCCACATGCTCACTGGAGAAGTTCAATTCACTCACAATTGAAGAAATAAAATGTGGCAATGAGGAGTGTCCTCCAGTCATATAAATAGGGGTATCCTCATGTAAAGGTCTATTTATAGTCATACTAGCAGATAAAGTAGCAGTTTGAGAAAGAGATGTACATGTTGTAGTTGTATCCATTGGTATAGCAGTGATTGGAGGCACTAATATTGCTCCAGTATTGTTCCTTGAAGTAACCAATTCAACAGGTTGATCAGGATGTGTAGTGTCAGGAACAACTGCATCAGGATCAACATCAGGAATTGATGTGTCAGGAATTGCTGCGTCAGGAATTGATCCTGTGTCAGGATTTGTAGCTTTGTCTGCATCAGTACTTTAAACTGATGGTTCTTGTGTGACATGAGGTTTTAAAGCTGCTTCAATACTTTGAGTTGAAGGTTCTTGTGTACTTCTCTAAAAAACGGGATCATTGATCATAACATCCAGTTTGGCTAAGTGCTCCTGATGAGCTTCCCTCTATTGAATGTATTCTACAAATTCAGCTTCCACAGTAATATGACTACCTTGAGCAGTTTAAGGAATTGTCCTTTAAATAGCAGTGCCTTCACCTCACTTTGAGTGGGTGCTTCTTGTGTGGCTGGAGCCTTAACAGCTTCACTTCCATTTTGAGGAAGTGGTTCTTATGGGCTGTACTCTTTCTGTGGAGACTGAAGCTTTGATTTCTTTAACTGAAACACTTATGTGACTGTAGCCTTTCTTTTTCCTACAGTATCAAGCCCAATCTTTTGAGCTAACTCCCTCACTCTGTCATCAGAGACCGCAATATATTTTTCTGGAGGTGAGTCAATATTGGCTTGATCAGGAACTGAGATAACTTCATCAAGAATTAATGATGTTGTTCCTTCAGGATACAACATGGTTTGACCAGGAGTAGCATGAAGTGGAACATGTATCCTGACTTTGTCCTGTTGAGCTTTAAGCTTATCCCCCAAATTCATCAACTTCCTCCTTTTTTTTAGAGTTTCCTCTCCAACAACTGTCTGTACATCTTCAGAGACAGTACCAGTAACCTCCACTGGTTTTACTCTGAGCTTAAAAGAAATAGGCCCTTCATCACTATCAGTATCTGATGGTTCATCTACCAGTTTAACACCAGCTCTGGTTGTAGCTTTTCTCTTCTTTGCAGCTAAACCCTGTTTAGTTCTGTGAGTTGGCACATGCTTAGTTCTTACTCTACTTTGTTTCTCCTGTGATTTAGGTGAAGGTGAACCAACTCTTGGACCTGATTGTCCTCTTGACACATCAGTCTCAGCTAGTGGTTTATATTTTACAACTAATTCTTTTTGGGAAGAACTAGAGGTGGAAATGTGTTTAGATTTGGGACAAGAAACTGCCACATTTCTTTAGGAAAATTTGCCCTCTTGGAAAACTTTCTTTTTTTTTGGCGAAATCAGTCATAGACTTTGATGTTATTTGAAAAACATACAGTAATTCATCTTTATCAAAAGTAACATCAGGAAAAAGATACGTAAAGATTAACTGCAGAAATCTAGTATACCCTATCACACCTTCTTTATCACTCAATCTAGCAATCAGGAACTGAAGGATAGTGTTACCATAATCAAATGCATGTCCTTTTATTAGTGAATACCCTAACTACAGAGATACAAGAGGAAGAGCATCAAAATTTGTTACCTTATTTAGAAAGGCACGGCTGATACAGTCAAATAAAAAATTCCATTCATTTATCAGCTTAGTCCTGAACATCTCCCTTGCTTTAGTGAAATCAGTATTGTCTCCTATTTCCCTGACAAATTTAAACAGAGTTGCAGTTGGTGTAACTACAACATTTCGACGATTCAAAGAAGGAAGCTTCAAGGCCTTTTCCACTACATCAGCATTGATCTCATACTCGTTATTATCATAGGTGAAGATGATTACACCCTTCTCAGTATCAATGCTTGCATTTTCCCAAATCTGCATAACCTATATATACCACACTTGAGAGGGAGCTATTAATGCAATATGACTTTGGGCAAGAAAGTCTTGAACAAATCAAAAATTAATGTGAATGCCATCAGGAATCAGAGGTGCCTTAAATTTATTAGTAGCAAAGGTCTTTTTATTGAGCATATACTTGGTAGAGGTAAGCTTAGATATAAGAGTAGTACTGGCCATTGTGAAAATTAAAGTTTCTATGAGAAAAATTAGGGTTCAAAAATTTTTCAGAGAGAGAGTTTTTGAGAAGCTGAACTATTGTGTGTATTATGTGTATTGTGAAGTTGAGTAGTTTTGTCAAAAGCTGATAGAGAGATAATCAATACAACAAGACACACGTACACATGACAATAGCTAATTTGGTGCAATTATTAGTGGAAAAGATAATGTGTAAATCTAGTTAATAGAATACGACTTTTGAGGAATAAACGTGTGATATTGCGCCTAATAACTAGTAATTACATTAACACATTATCTGAATTGCAAACGACTCTGTAATTATGCACAAAAATCATCGTTAATTATACTGAATTAACTCAAATATCAATTAAGAATAATTGTACAAAATCACAAAATAATCACAGTAAGTATTCAGCCTATCAGGATTGGGTTACCTTATCGGGATTTCATCATGTCAGGATTTGACTGTATGTGTCAGGATTTGACTCACCTTGTCAGGACTTGGTATGTTAGGATTTGAGTAGTATAATCAGGATTGACATTTCATTTCTTTTCATAGTTGATCATTCCAAGTTCATGTTTGAGCTTTGTAAAGGTTGCTTCTGGTAATGGCCTGGTAAAGATGCCAGCTACTTGTTGATCAGTTGGAACAAAGAGAAGCTCAATTGTTCCTTCTATGACATGTTCCCTGATTAAGTGATATCTGATACTGATGTGTTTTGTGAGAGAGTGTTATACTGGATTCCCTGTCATAGCTATTGCACTTTGATTATCACAGTAGTTAGGGATCTTTGAATAGGACAACCCATAATCCAAAAGCTGATTTCTCATCCAAAGAATCCGAGCACAGCAGTTGTATGCAGTATATTCAGCTTCAGCTATAGATGTAGAGATGGATTTTTGTTTCTTGATTTGCCATGTAACAAGTCTTCCACCCAAATACTGACAGCCACCCGATGTACTCTTTCTGTCAATTTTGCATTCTGCAAAATCAGTATCTGAATATCCTATTAGACTAAAATCTGATTATATTCTATACCATAAACCAAGAGATTGAGTCCCCTTCAAGTATCTCAGAATTCTTTTCACTATAACCAAATGAGGTTCTCTAGGTTTGGCCTGAAATCTGGCACACAAATAAGTTGTATACATAATATTTGGTCTACTAGCAATTAAATATAATAATGAGACAATCATACCTCTATAAGCAGTGGTATCAACCTCATTACCTTGATCAGGATCCAACTTAGTAGCAGTGGCAGAGTTGTAGCTATATTACGTTCCTACATATTAAATCTAGTCAATAGATTTTTTGAATACTTAGACTGATTAACGAAAATTCTCTCATCAATATGTGTTACTTGTAGTCCAAAGAAGTAACTCAGTTCCCCCATCATGCTCATTTGATACCTTAACTTCATAAGATCAGAAATTTTCTTGTACATCTTGTTATTAGTAGACTCAAAGATTATGTCATCAACATATATTTGCACCAAAAACATATCACTACCCTTATTAATGTAAAACAAGGTTTTATCAATTATACTTCTTTTGAAACCACTTTCAATCATAAATTTTGCCAGTGTTTCATACCAGGCCCTTGATGCTTGTTTGAGTCCATATAAAGCTTTATCAAGTCTATACACATGATTTGGAAATTTTGGATCAATGAAACAGGTGGTTGCTCAATATATACTTCTTCTAACTCTCCATTCAGAAAAGCACTCTCGACATCCATTTGAAAGACCTTGAATTTCTTATGTGTATCATGCTAAGAAAATCCTGATTGCTTCTAGTCTAGCCACATGAGCAAATGATTCATCATAGTCAATTCCCTCTTGTTGTGAATAACCCTTTGTAATAAGTCTGGCTTTGTTCCTGATTATAGTGCCATCTAAATCTGTCTTGTTTCTGAAAACCCATTTTGTGCCAACTACTGATTTATTCTTTGGCCTTGGAACAAGTTTACATACTTTATTCCTTTCAAATTCATTCAACTCTTCTTGCATTGCTTGAATCCAATCAGCATCTCTGAGTGCATCCTCTAATTTCTTTGGCTCCTCTTTAGAAAGAAAGTTGTGATAGAGATATTCATGCTCAGTTGCACTCCTTGTTTGAACACCAGCATCAGGATCTCCAATGATAAGATCATGAGTGTGATCTTTTGTCCATCTAACAACCTTTGGCAGTTCAGTCTCATTTACTGATGCTCCCCCTGATTTAGATACATCATTTTCATGTGAAGCTTCCCCTATATCTGTTCTATCATTTTCTGATTGAAAAGAGCTTTCAGTTATAGACCATTCACCAAATTGATCTTGATGCTCAGTTGAATGATCTCCTCCTGATGAGCTGTCATTTGTTGATCTTGAAGTATTTTCAGTTGATCCAGAATTTCCTGATTCATCAATATCATCAGGATTTGATTCACTAGAGTTATTGTTATCTATGTGTTGATGTTGCTCCCCCTCAACATGTGCATCTTCAATGATTAACTCTAGATTAGGATCAGTATCATCATCAGTATTCGACTCATTGTCATGATTTGACTCATCATCATGATTTGATGAGTCATCAGGATTTGGATCATTTCTTGACTTGAGTTTTTTGTTTGCATAGTTCTTCATGAGTATATTCTTCAATTACAGGAATCTTCTAGTCATCAAAGGAAACCTAAATTGATTCAACAATTTTTCTAGTTCTCAGATTGAATACTTTGTAGGCTTTTGAAGAAGGATATCCAACAAAAATTCCCCCATCAGCTTTTCTGTCAAACTTTCCAAGTCAAGATATGTTCTCAGTACAAAGCATTTACATCCAAAAATGTGAAGATGCTTTAAGCTTGGTTTCTTTTCCTTAATCATTTGATAAGAAGTCAGTCCATGCCTGTTAATCAGAGTTAGATTCTGAGTATAACAGGCAGTATTAACAGCTTCAACCCAAAAGTATGTTGGTAGATTTGCTTCCAAAAGCATTGTTCTTTCAGGTTCAATCAGTGTCATGTTCTTCCTTTCTACAACACCATTTTGCTGAGGTGTGCCAGGAGCTGAGAATTGTTGAGAAATTCCCTTGTATCTGCATAATTCATCCATCTTTATATTCTTGAATTCAGTTCCATTATCACTCCTGGGTATTTACACTTTGTATTTGGAGCCATTCTCAATTAGCCTTAAATAATCCAAAAGAACATTTGGAGTTTCATCTTTCCTGTGCAAGAAAAATAATCATGTAAATCTGGTATACTCATCAACAACAACTAAGTTGTACATTTTCTTGTTAATTGACATGACTTTAACAGGGACAAAGAGATCCAGATGTAACATTTGATATGGCTTCTTGATGGATGATTCTTCTTTGATCTTGAAAGAGATCCTTCTTTGCTTATCCTGTTGATATGCATCACACAAACCATCAGGGGAGTAGTACATATTTGGTAGTCCTCTAACCAAATCTTTCTTCACCAATTCATTAATATTGTTGAAAAACAGATGTGAAAACTTCATGTGCCAGTTCCAACTTTTATCTACTGATGCCTTGCTTATCAAGCAAGTTTCAGGTCCATCAGTATTTGCATAAAGTTTGGCTTCATAGATGTTTCCATATATGTAACCTTTGAAAACAACCATCTTTTTAATTTTATGAACTACTTCACAGTGAGTATCATAAAATATAAAATAATATTCTCTATCAGTAATTTGACTGATGCTCAACAGATTGTGCTTCAGTCGTTCTACCAGAGCTACATCTTGAATGATGATATTTCCAATGATTATATTTCCATATCCCGGTGTTTTTTCTACATTGTCATCACCATAGGAAACCATTGGACCAGTCTTTTCCTCATATTATGACAATAGGGATTTATTTCCAATCATATGTGCAAAATAGCCATTGTCCAGTAGTATAACACTCTTTTTATTTCCCTACAATCAGAAATATTGAAATCAATTAGGATTTTTAAGAACCCACACTTTTTGGGTCCTTTTTGAAATCCTATGTTTATTTGTAGCAGAAGACTTTCTGTCAAGATTTGGTTCATCAAGATTTACTCAATCAGGATTTGATCCATCAGGATTTGTCTTGACAATTTTAATTCTATAAGATGCATGATCATTCAATTTGGTAGATTTAGCAGAAATAACAGTTTTGTTGAACTTGGGAAAAGGATCATAATTATTATGGTATAGACTATGATATTCCTTACAAGTATAAATGGAATGCCAAATACTACCACAGTGTAAATAGGGATTCTGTGTTTTATAAAATACTAATCTACCACTAATATCAGACTTAGGAATAACTGTAGCTTTCTTTTTATTCTTCCTTCAATCAAAAGAAATATGATTAGTATTTCCACAGTTAAAATAAGCTTTCCTAGGAGCATCAGGAATGTACTTATAATTGCTTGCTTTATTAATACCCTGTTTTCCATTTCTACCTCTTTTTGCACTAGATTTGTGAGGTCTAGCAGTTACTTCACAATTTTTTTTTCAAGTTAACTTTTAGAGAGAAGGCCTATGTTTTAAACTATCTTTTCCTTAGCTCTAGACTCAACTTTCTTTTTATCAGGAATTCTAGAGGTAGATCCTACTTCATATATTGACTTGACTTCATTCTCATCAGTACTGACAAACTTAACTTGTGTAGTATTGGTAATCTTTTTGTTAATATTTCTGTCAGTATGTTTATTGTAACCTAGACACTCTTTCCAATTTTTGTCATTGATAAAGTTATGAACCTTTCTTCCTGAAGTCATCCAAGTCTTAAATACTTCTTTTTATTTTTCCAAAACTTCCTTTAACATAGTATACTTAATGTGCATCTGAGTTTCATTATGTATTGCATTTTTACATTCTTTTTCATTTTCATGCATACATATTAACTTAGCTTCTAGGTGATCATTTCTCTTTTTAAGTTTTTTATTCTCATCAATTAAACAGTCAGTTTCAGTTGACTTATTCTTAAAGCTACCATGCAGAGAATACAAGAATTTCTTTAACTCCGGTAAGTTATCATATCTACAGGAAACACAGTCATTTGAACATTATCAGTGGTCGGCACATCCTCTCCATGAGTTTCCATTGGAGCATAACATTCATCATCACTGTCAGGGCCTGGTGTGTCCATCCAGACTTTAAGCTTGAAGTGAACAGTGTTTTTCTAATTGACTTAGGACATTCAGTAGCCAAATGTCCCATTTCATTGCAGTTGTAGCAAGTCACCTTAGTCTTGTCAAACTTTCTTTGGAATATTTACCATCATTCTTTTTGAATTTTCCCTTGCCATCATTAGAGTATTTCTTATTAAATCCACCTTTTCTCTGTGACTTTCCAAACCTCATTATCCTAAAGCCTTTCAATCAACATTGTAGCCATTTGCACAACTTGAGGATCATCAAACTCAATTTCAGAATCATCATCAATATATGTGTCAGGATCTGATGATTCATCAGTATCTGACTCCTCAACCATGTTTCTTCTTCTTGAATTCTCAATAGCTCTTTCTTTGCTCCTGTGAGCTTCAACATTGAGAGCAATAGCTTTCATTTTCTGACCTTTCTTGTTCTTCCTTTGTTGAATCTCTAAGTCATGGTTTTCAGCATCCCATAGATTTCATCCAATGTTAGTATTTCAAGATCATACTGATGCCTGATAATAGATGCTTGAGTATCCCATTCTTCAGGAAGAGCTCTAAGAAACTTGGTGTTGAATTCTCCTTGTCCTACTCATTTCCAACCAAAGACAAATCATTTAACAGTGTCAGGAATCTGTCATAGATGTCAGTAATGGTCTCATAATATTTAGTACCAAACTGTTCATACTCTTGTACAAGAATAGCCTACTATTCTTCTTAATTGCCATTGTTCCTTGACACTGAGTTTCCAAAGCATCCCATATAGCTTTGGCAATATTGCAAGCAATCATCCTCTTTAACATCACATTATCAAAACTGTTGTGAAAAATATTCATGACCTTTGCATCCTTGAGCATTGCAGCTTTCTCAGGATCTGACCACTCGGATTTCGCTTTCCTGATATAATGCTTAGGAACTGTGGTTGTCATTTGAACAACCTATTGAGGATAAGGAGGTCCACTCGGAATTATATCCACATAAGCATCATCAATGGCTTCAAGAAACATTAACATCTTGACTCTCCATATGGAATAATCAGCCTTCTTCAGGAATAGGATTTTCATGCTTCCATACTTACTTCCAGACATCTTGATCTTTTCTAATTATCAGTCAATTAGCCTGCTCTGATACCACTTGTTACACGGTGAATAATAATTATTTAAGGGGGGTTGGATACAATTATCAAACTAATCGATTATCAAAGAAGTAAAGTAAGAATAAATAGATCAAATAACAGTTTATTAAATCTTTTATAAACTGTTACAAAACTCTCTCAAAAAATAGTATTCTTAAGAGCTGCTAGGTTACAAGATTTTACTCGAGTTGTTCACCAGATGTGGTAACCTATTCTGTGTTTATATATCACACAGCTACTAAATCAATCTCTATCAATTATAAGATATGTTACAATATGACTTATCTACTTTCTATACATATCTAATTAACAGCTACATTTCTATAAGTCAGGACCGACTATAATATTCTCCTCCAATATTGGGACTATATCAATTAACGGATTCCGACTTATCCTGTTAGTACAGTCATATCGTGACAGACTAGATCCTGATACATGCATATCCTAATCAATGAGCAGATCCTGAAGCTTCGCCAAATCCTGACTGACTTATGCAGATCCTGATCCTGATCCCAGTAAATCCTGATTTCTGACTTAAATATTTTCCAACACATTCGAAATAATTCTCATGTTACTAACAATGGAGCTAATATTGGCATTGAGTTTACAGTGTCTAATGAGACTATCTGAAGATGACCTCAATGAACATCTCAACTTTCATAGAGATAACCTTGTTGAGTCATCCACTGATGTAGACTTGCTTGCTTTCTTCCAAGTGATTCATGTTACACTTGAAGATGGATTAATTTTGAAGAAATTTTATAAGAATGCTCTGCCTAAAGAGTAGAATTTATTCTTCAAAATCATCTAATACTCTTTATCAACAAAGATAGAAGGGTGGAGCAGTTTGTCAACACCGGTTTAATAATTTGGTGTTGCTACCGCTCAGAACCTTACGATAAATTACTGATGTTTGATCATGCAAAAGCTGCAAGAACATATGGTCACAAACTCAACTTCATAATCTAACCAAGATTTCTTTAAATTGTTCTTTGCAAAAAGCTTATAGCCGAACATCTTGCGGTCTTTCCGGGTGAAAATCTGGTTGATCCACCGATATAGAAGGTAAATACTATCATGATGCTTAAGAATGATGAAGAATAAGAAAACAATCATGGAGGTATAAATATAGTTCTTAATGATCATTTACAATATATATTTCCCCTAATTGCACAGCAGGTCTAGGCTGAAGATGTGGAGATCCAAGAACAGGAATTTGAAGATGCCGAAGGAATTGCAATGCAAGAAGCATTTATTCAAGAACAAGCCATTGCAGTTGAGAACATGGAAGGTGGTACAGTTCAGATGGAGATGGAATTTGAACCAGTCATTCTTGCAGAAGCTCCAAAGCCAGAGGTGGTACCACAACAACAAGATGATAATATTTATATACCATCTCTCTTTCCGGGTAATGCTTCTGACACTTTTACTAGTTTGCTTGAATTCCAAGATTTAGATATGAACACACAATCTTTCACACAACTTCTCACTGAAGAATTTAGGCGGGATACTGGATATGAAATCCCAAATATTTAGAACCCATCCTTAGAACCAAACACCGAAACACTTTTGCACTCTTCACAAACCCCGGTGCATAAGGATCCTATGTTAAATATGAATGAAGATGGAGAAACTGCACTGGATGCATCAAATAAGGAAGGTATATTGAATGAAACCACAACTCTACCTACTCAGACAAAAAGTAGTATCCATAATAAGGTAACTGTAAATCCCCTTATATCTTTTCAAAAGGATACAATGGCCGAAAAGACATTGAATAGTTCCTATGTTCATCTTCTCGATAAGATAAATCTATTGAAATTCGCCCATCGGCCAGGCACTACTAGAAAAAAGACCCTAGACATCGGGTAAAAACTAATGTTTATGTAAAAAAAGGACCGATACCATCGCTACTGAAGTTAAAGGTTGTTTTATATAGATATTGGTTTTTCCGAGATGTCAATTGTTAGCTCAAACATTGGTTCCATTAGATAACCATTGTTACAGGTGTCCTGTAATATCAATTTTAATTAAATATATGTTGTTAAATGTTTGTTCTAACATCAATTTTCATTTGTAATCTTTGTTCATATTCATGTAGTAGAGTTTTTTAATATCGGTTTTTTGGTTAAGACTATTGTTATATCCCTCCATTCAAATCATTTATTGGTTTATAGCTAATGAATTAAACATATTTTAGTAACAAATATTTGAATTTTATCATTTGTTCTATTAGACAATATAATAAGCGCAAAACTTAATATCCAGATCTCAATCAATACATATTATTACCCAATTGAATTTAAGATCAACAAATTTCATCAATTTATAAAAATCACCCATCCTACTATCTAAACAATTTCAAGATATTCACTGGTAGAATACTACTGAGTTTACCAATTACATGAGCTTTAATAGCAGCGGCCTTTAACAATCCCTTTTATTTCATATATGGGATACTCCACTGCCAGTTGGGTATCTTGTATAAAGTGGATACTCCACTGACAGTTGGGTATTCCATCGGCTAAAGTTGGCCAACTTTTCAGAAACTGGTTATTTTTGTTAATTTTGTGTAAAAATAGGCTAAATTTGTCCTTCACCCGTTTATTTCTTATTAATAGAGCACCGAGGCCATTGCTTCCTGTTCCATGCTAGTGCTTCCTGCTCCATGCCCTCTGCATCTACCAAAAATACTTCAGGGACTCCAAAAGTCATTTAAGTCAATCCTATTGTTTAAGATAGAACTCTAGCACAAACTTATTTGGTGGGATTCAAATCTCAGCAAGTAAAAACTCAGCTAGGATCACATGATAGACATGATGAGCTTGTACACGCTTAGCAGAAGGAACTCTGAGTTCTCCAAACTCCAGGGCCTCTCGTTCAAGATACTTAAAATCAGCTTTTCCAGCCTTCAAGGCTAAACACTTCATAATAAATAAATTAGTCGAATAAGCAGATTACTTATTACAGAGTGTACTTTTTGTATAAATTACACATCTACTGAAGGGGAGAATGAAGGAGGAAACATAAGACTGTTGGTTAAGACTATTATTATATCCCTCCATTCAAATCATTTCTTGTTTTATATCTAATGAATTAAACATATTTTAATAACAAATATTTGAATTTTTATCATTGGTGTTATTAGACAATATAATAATCGCAAAACTTAATATCCAAATCTCAATCAGTACATATTATTACCCAATCGAATTTAAGATCAACAAATTTCATCAATTTATAAAAATCACCCATCCTACTATCTAAATAATTACAAGATAGTCAATGGTAGAATACTGAGTTTATCAATTACAGGAGCTTTAATAGAAGCGACCTTCAATAATCCCTTGAGTTTGTTTCATATTAATAGAGCATTGAGGCCATTGCTTCCTGCTCCGTGCCAGTGCTTCCTGCTCCGTGCCCTCTGCAACTACCAAAAATACTTCAGTAACTCCAAAAGTCATTTAAGTCGAGCCTATTATTTAAGATAGAACTCTAACACAAACTCATTTGGTGGGATTCAAATCTCAGCAAGTAAAAACTCAGCTAGGATCACATGATAGACATGATGAGCTTGTACCTGCTTAGCTGAAGGAACTCTGAGTTCTCCAAACTCCAGGGCCTCTCGCTCAAGATACTTAAAATCAGCTTTTCCATCCTTCAAGGCTAAACACTGGATAATAAATAAATTAGTCGAATAAGTAGATTACTTATTATAGAGTGTACTTTTTATATAAAATACACATCTACTGAAGAAGAGAATGAAGGAGGGAACAGTCCCAACCTACCTCTATCTGGGCTCCAATTTCTGTGTCAAAGCTCTCATATCTCTTACCAACTAGCTCAGACAAAGAAGCATCCTTGTCAAACCTAAAAATTCCCAGTTTATTTACTCACGAAATAAAAAGAAACAATAAGAAAAGGGTAAGAAATGTCACCTCAACAATCTTAGCAACATTTCACAGACCAATAACACTTATAAAGCATTTGAATATAATTATAAAAAGGGGCGGACAAATAACATAGAGTTAAATCTAAAGCAGTCTAATGCTTTCATTTATTGACACGACTAACAGGCTATTTTACCGGTGTTAAACTAAACCAAAGCACAATGAAAATGAGCAAAATTTGAATGGAATTGCAATACAATATGTTGCACGCATACAATGAAAAATTAATTAATTGATAAATTAAACATGGACAAAAAAAGTGGAGTCCTTCAATATTAAGTTTAGCATATGAATCTATAATTAGTAAGCAATGAGAAAAAAATCAAAGTAGAAAAGATATAAGGAAATTAGTAAAACTGTAAATTCCAGAAACTAATAACAAGTAAAGAATGAAATGTTAAAAATTCCACCAACAGAGTGCACTAGTAAAAAATTTCGAAGGAGATAAACAATGCACACCCTAACAACAACCCAGGGCCAACTCCTACTTCCTGAGAAAACCGATCTAAAACAACAAAATGACCAGAAAAATAAGTATACCTAGATACAAGTACAAGAGGAATGAGAAACAGAAATGTCTTAGTATTCATTACTATCCAAATAAATCATGTGTTAGATCAAGTCTACCACACGATTACTGCAATACATCGTCATTATTTAGTCACCAAATTAATACTAATCACGAAGGAAAGTCTAAGAGTAAAAAACCCATGTAAAATTCAAACTGGCACAAAAAATAAACTAGAAGAAAACTTACAACACAACACTTAGATCAAAAATAATACATCATTTACATATGCCTCTGTTTTTTCCTCTCGGTTTTTGTAACTCAGAGCTTCAGCTCTCTTTGGGCCTCTCTGCTAATTCACTTCGGTGTAATCTAGCAACTATAGACAAGTAACCATATATATAGGGTATATATGACATAATGGCTTACATAATATACATTTACTACAAGTTTTCTATATTTTTTGATACATAAATTCAAAAGAAGAATCAAATATCACACTGAATAGAATATAAACAACAATCAAACACACAACCATAAATATAAACCCAATTTCACATATTACAAGCTAATAAATCAATTTAGTTGCATATATATATACAAATTGATTGAAATTTGAATTCAAAATTGAACAAAAATATGAGCTTTCTATTACATATATGTATATATCTATATGTAGATGCGTTACCTCGGGATTGGAGTAATATGAGATTTTTGCGAGGAGAAGAAAAATACCACACTCTTCATAAATCATCTAAATATTGGCTTCCTCCATGTATAACAATTAAAAAAAGGTTGAGATCAGGTACTTATGAAATTCTAACAAACTAATGAATATATAGTCAAAGATCGAGAAGAAAGCTCAATAAAACTCGTTAAGCCCTAAATCTGTTGAAAAAAGTACAAACTGGAGAAATAAAATTGAAAGAACAAACACTAAATTAGGAATTATTCATGATCAAGAACAAAAAAAATCAATCAAAAGAGACAAACACCAAGCCACGTCAAGAAATTGGTGTTGCTCAAAGCTCAAGTAGTTTGATTAATTAAAGTTATTCTTCAATTAGGTTTTAACCGGGACTTAAATTGCAGAAAACTTGAGATAATGAGAGAGAATTAAGGTTTTAAATATGGGAAGATGGTGAGAGAGATTATCAGGGGGGGAGAGAGAGAGGGGGGGAGAGAGAGTGGGGGAGAATAAAATTTTAGGAAGGGGGAAATGATTCTGGTTTAAGGAGGAAACATTTGAGAAATAACGGGGGAAGTGGTAAAGCAGATGTTTTTTAAAAAAAATTAAAATTAATCATCAACAACAATTATAATTTTAAACCGATATATAAGAAAATTTGACTAACGGTTATTTCAACCGATGTCCAATTCACGTTTCTCCTTTTAAAAAAAATAACTATTGACAACGGTCATTTTATCGACCAATGTCCAATATACACAATAACATCATTTTAAAAATAACCAATATCTAAAATAATTTTAACATCAGTTGTATGAGCAATCAATTTCTAAGGATCGATATTTATTGATAGAATTTTAGTAGTGAGGGTATCATGTAATGAATCTCATGTTCCTTCACCACTTCAAGAGCTTCATGCTTTGAATGCGTCTATTAGGCAAGAGGATTTTTGTGAGGAAGAATTGACGGAAGCAGAAGGTTCAACTATATTATGGTTAGAATTTTCCGATTTAGGTCATTCGATGGATTAAGTGCCTTTACAGGTGTTAGAAGAGAGAGTTGTAGTTGCTGCCATTCATAGCACATAACTTACCTCATCAAAATTAATAAACATGGATGCATCTGCGGATAGGGGATCTGACATAGCTGTGAATCGGCAACCTATTGGCCATGAATCAGGTTCAACTGGTGAGCTTAAGGGGAAAGTGTCATCACATAACACTGAAGAACAGATGCCAAATATGACAACTTCAGTGATTCTCCTAGATATTCCAACTCTGGATCAGTCATCTCCAAAAGAAATGCAACATGTCTTGTGCAAGGAACGGGAACTATGAACTCCCATTACACCATTGCTGACCTCCGTAAGGACGACTACAGTGATTTCTATAGGTACATCTAGTTCTTAGAGCTTTGAGAGGGGTGCATTCGTGAGGATAAGTGAAACACAAACCTCTAAACCGAGTAACAGAGTGCTGAGCGAAATACTGGGAGAGCCCAGTGAGACATCACCATCCAAAATACACCCATAGACATGTCTCTGTATGTTATGAAAGAATATTTGGAAGAGTGGTTAGCATTTAAATATGTATATTTAAAGGAACAACTGGATCTAAATAATAAGTTCTTAAGATATAAACTGACATTCAGGGATCAAGAGATAGCGCGGAGAAATCTCTATCACACTCAAGAAAGGGAAGGCAATTGCCAATATTGGGCCAAAGATCTCAGTTTGCAAGCAGGTGCCAGTTTTTACTTCCACCGGAATGGTATTTCCAATGCTGATCCAAAGCTCTCAGTTAGTAAGCAAGCAGCTATTATAGCATTATCTGATCAAGAGCTCCCTGACTTACTCTTGTCTATTAAATCAACCCCAGCTCTGAAGGATAACACGAAAATATAATGTTGACTTAATTCAAGATATATTTCAAGCTGTGAAGTCAAGATTTGAGTTAAGTGATGATGAAGAGGAAGCCGAGAAGGAAGAAAGGTTGGATGAAAAGGTATTCTTATAATCAAAATCAGGTGAACATAATGCAACAACACATGGGGAACAGTCAATTTCTACGAAAGACCTTTTAAACCAAATGTTGGCAGCTCAAAATAATCTACTATTAGATGTATAAGCTCCAGAAACTCTATTTGAAATATTATAGGAGGAGGAAGAAATGGAAGAAGGGGAAATTGATGAAAAACAGTTCCTGAGCCATATGAACCTGTGTTTGAGAAAGGCCTTGAAGAAGTAAAGGTGAAGATCTCTGAGGAAGAAGAGTCTGAAAATGAAGATGCCTTCTCCAATGATTGTATATTTTATAGAGTAACAAAAATCATTAACACCTCTTATGAAAAAATTCAAGATAAAATAGCTAGATTGAGAGCAAGAATTCTACGGGCTATTAAGAGGAAGGAAGAGAGAAGGACAATAAAGTTACCTTTGAAATTGAAAAATGGAGGAACTCAGTGGAAAGAAGTCAAAAGCAAAATGGACAAACTCGAAACTTATCTCAAGACTGACACAGACAACAAAAAGCTTCTGAATGTAGTAGAAGAATTTATAAAATTCTACGTGAATATTCATAAATTATGTCACAAGTTTAATCAAATAATCACTGGTTAACAGTAGATCCTTTTAAGAACGGGTGGAGAATTTACGTAAATCATGTGGATGGAATATCTATGAAGATATCCATTAGCGTTCTGAAGAAGCTGAACTGTCTGTATTGTCCATTAAAATCCCTTTGATGACCTCAAATGCATGTGAATACTTCAGAGAAAAACTCAACAAGATGATCATGGATGTATCTTCTCAAGCCTTTAATATCCAAATGTGATTAAGATGTTTGCAGATAACATGATGCAAAACTTAACACTATCTGAGGAAAGCTTGAGAGAAGTTTTATATCCTAAACTCACATTTCTGGAAAGTCAACTAAGAAGCATAAGAGAAAAGCTAACGGCTCATGAAGTAAAAAGATTAGAGGAAGATAATTATCAGTTGAACGACAAGATGATCAGAGAGTCAGAGAAAGCCTTGAAAAAGGTAGTCAGAGCATATCTGAGATGATGTTTATTAATGGAGTGGCTGAGATAGATTAAATAAAAAATAATGAACCTTTATTTAGCAAGGCCGATAAAGGGGATTTAGTTTTCGAGATCAATGGTAAAAAGGATCAAAATCTCATACTTCAGATTAAGCGTTTCAGAGCTAAAGCAAACATTATGTGATGTTAAAGCCTCAACATGTAAAGATGACAAGTGTGCTTTAATTCCAATTATTGAAGTTATAAAGCATAATATAAAGTAATATGTAGCCAAGGAAATATAACTCAACATGAATCAGGTAAATAATATTAACTGTAAAGCACATGAATCCAGAAGACAAAGATTGGATAAATATTGTTATGAGAGGAATTTGGTACAACATTCGGGGAGGTTGTTGTTGGAATAACGGAAGAATTACGGAGATTTAGGCCGGAAATCAGGTGTATTGTGAAAAGCTAAATACGCCTGATCATCCGGAAGCGGGAGGTGTTTGTGGCTGCGTTTGGACTGAATTTGCAAGGATTCCGAGCGTGGTGGCGGAGTAATTCCTACTCAGCCGTGGGGGGTGCCCGGAATAAGTCTCGCGAGAGCTCCACCGTGTGTTTTGGTAGAGAAAACGAGTGTCCAACCTTTGCAAATGGCTTGCATATCCTATATTTATAGGAATCAAGTCCATATGTAGTTCTATAGCCTTAGGACTCCTCCATGATGGGCTATCCACGTTTTTACTAAGCCCATAACAACTTCTAAGGCTTATCTAAGTAGGTTTAGACTTAATCCAAAGAGTCCTACTTCTAATATACCATTAATCCTTATTTATCCATGTAATTATTGTATTTATCTATTAAATGTATGCATATTCCATGCATACTTTGTACAAATCTGTTTACATGTAGTTGTAGCATGTTAGGAGTTGTATCCATCTTGCTATCTCACTGTTGAGTTCGTCTTTAACTAAAATACTGCTTCTGCAGGCCTCTTACCATCGTCTGCATAGCCCAACTAAGTGCCCTTCTTCGAATACCCTAGTATCTTAGCATATTTCAGAGACCCCGGGGTATTAGGTTACCACCAAGTATGCTCCTAGATCCCTCTTGCTAATACCCCTTCAGACAGGTAATCATCATCTTTCTTATATCCCCACGATAATAATCCATTCGGGTCTAATACCCCTACTTTGCCATCCAGAAAGCCCAATCCATTATACCAATCCATCTAATCCCTCTATGGGCCATAAATCCGGCCCAAGGCTGATTTTAGGCACAACAACTACCCCCCGGTTCCTCGCAGCAATTGAATGCAAGAGGAACCCATCTAGCACAGAGTTTAATCCTTCTTTACCCTTCTCAGAGAAATACATAGCTTCCATATTTGGCTTCCAATCTTACATGAGCTAACTCGGCATAAGAAACATGAAACATAATGCATCAACATATGTACCTCAATCTGAATCCTTAAATGGAATCATTCAATACACTTTAGACCACGTATTCCCATGCCAGTTCCAATCTAGAGCTTCTGTCCTTTTTAGCTGTATCCTATGCTTCCAGCCATTTTCCCAAAAGCCATGCATTAGCCTTCGAAGTCGATCTTTATGTTATAATCCTTTATGAATGAATCCCAAAAAATCTCATTGTTTCAATAGGCTTCATATATCCATTATACTGGCTGTCAAATAACTTAAAAAGGGTGATTAGTAGCATGAGCTAAACAACTCTTATACATAACGCATGAAACCCATGCATATTAAATGCATGTATGAATAAACAAGTAAGAAGATGACAGTGTGAATGATTTTGTATAAATATAAATATCCATATTCGTTACTGCTTCAGCAATTAGGCTGAACCTTGGAGAACACACTTTTCAAGACAAAGCCATATTATAGGCTTTCATGATTTCTTCACCTGGCCTCTTAATATATTGTTTAGTTTTTTATTGGTGCCCAGCGTTTACAAGACTTAAATCCTGTCCATTAATATGGGACTTTCAAATCCTGCCCATATGATATGGGACTTTTCCGACCTGCCCATATTCCATGGGGCTATTTAAGTTTACCGACGGAGAGACCAAGGGAAGGCCATAGAGATACCCATCAATTGTTGTTATGTCCTTTCAAGTGGTTACATTATGGGGCATATAGCATGCCTAAGTATCTGCTTGAAAGCTTCGGTCAACAAGTTTGAAAATATTTTGAAACCCCATGCATAATGTAAGGAAATATATAAAATTAAATACCCCCACACATGTAAACCCATGTAAGTTTTATTCCTTGAGAATATACAATATGCATATTTGAAGAAACCTGTCCACGCGTAGGGCAAAGAAAGAGATATAGGGTATAACTAATTTCCATATATACACATAAAGCATGCATGATAATGAGTATGTAAAAGCATGAGAGTAGGGCTTATCTCATTTCAATGCAGACAAGAGTTTAAGCCATGAAAAAACGTGCAGTTCAGCCTCTTCAGGGGTGTTCCGTTGTTAAAAGCCTATTTTCCATCATATTAGCCCTTCCATGATGGACATATTGAAGAGTTGATATACCCCCCGAGCCAACAGTTTTCCCTCCCCCATGTGACATCATTCTCCAGTATAAACCTTAAACCTGTTAAGAAACCTGCTTTCTATGGATATTGCAAATGCCTCCATAACTTGTTAGCTAGCTCAGAGTATAGAATGTTCCATGATAAGCTCATACTACATGTTCACATATGTACACGTAAAACATTAATACAATGCCGCACATTCACATGTATACACATTTTAAGCGCATTAACCATTGTATCCAAAGATACGCCTATCATTGTTCATGCATATATTTCAACTTAGCAAATACTGTCATGTTGTAAATCATAGAAGACGTGCTACTTGCTAGTTCTCAAACCACGTTATAGCACCAGCTAGATAATCAGACATACACATATAAGAATCCATATTACATTAACAACTAGGCAATCAGGCATACACACATAGAAATCCATGCCCATACCCTAGGGTCCAACTTCCATCCCTATATACATATTCGCCTTTCAAAATAGTTAGCATGAACAAAAAATTAGATAGATGTAATATCCTACTACATGTTCTTCCTAGGTAAGCCAATTTTTGGGTTACGCGTAAACATCCCCCATGTCGTACCCCGTAAATGCCTTAAAATCCTAAATCCTTTTTTATCACAGTTTTAATATCTCGGGGTATTCGTACCACGAAGCACTAGCATCCCCCTAAATGAAGAACACAAGTAAATCACAAAAGCATGATGCATAGAATATCAAATATCCAGCCATGTAATCAACCATAATCATGCAATGTATATCCGACGCATAATATTATAAGAAGTCGTAAGATTAGACTTACATTTCCGTACAAAGTTGTTGTGAGGGGTGAATTCAATGATTGAAAGACATACCTTCAACTTTGCCTTTTAAGGAATCCATACTTGTTTATTTACCAGTAGCCATAAGTGAATGCCAGTGCATACCCATCCAATTATAGGTAAAATATCAATGAATCTACAACCAAGAAGTGAATGCCAAAGAACCCGCTTCTAGCAAGTATATGCCAAAACATCCCATAGCCTGCAGGTGAATTCTAAAGGGCCCACAACCATCAGGTAAATGCCAAGAAACCCATAGCCATCCATTGAATACAAAATACAAGGACTTGTTCAGCGGGGAAGGTGATGATATTGATACCCCTTGTCCGTAACTCCAATATTATAGGCCTATGCTCTATAGATTTCTCAAGAGTAACTAGTCGGGCTATCCCAAAAGAGGGGTTTATGGATAATGGCTAAACCCTCATCTGGCTCTCATTCATCAAGGTAGCTGAAGCCCAATTCCCAAAGTTCTGGATGTCTCTTCCTCCAAGATGTAGCTGAAAGGGTCAAATAGTTAAAGGTTGATATGAAATATAAAAGTGATAGGGTTACCTCTATACTCGTTGACTATCTTCTTGATCATGTATTCAATTCCAATTCAAAGGTTCACACTTGAACCTAAACTTACATCATCCTTGTAAGTTCCTATTCCCTGTGCAAGGTCATTGCACTCCAATTCCAACCATATTTATGCAAGACTTCACAGGATTTACACTAGCTCAGTTTCCCTGAGATCGACATGCACCTGCGGAAATGGATCCTACCATATCCAGAGATTCATATTTTCCTATGAATCTATCCAATGAGGTTCACATACCTACATGAACCTAAACCAGGAGTTATGTATTCATACAAACTCATCCATTAAATATATATTCTCTTGCATAAGTTAAACCTTACCACCCAAAGGGAATCACGTAGGTTAAATAATTGGGATCCTTCCCAAATTCATGTATAATCCATACATTTCCAATATCCTTTTAAAGCGTAATCCACACTTGTAACACCCCCAAATCCGGGGTCGGGGATCCGGGTTGTCACGAGTTCCGTTTCTCTTAATAACACCGAATCTTAATAATTAGTCAACTACTCTGTACTGTGACCCCACAATAAACACACACACCACACGTTATAGTCTCAGAGATGAACATCCAAAAATAATCACAAGTCATTTTATTCCACAATTATCTGCCAATACACCTTAAAAGGTTTTCTGAATAAATTTACATTTTCTTTGCCATTATTACAATTCATAAATATACATAAATCTGGTACATCAAAAGTTGAAGCCTAGTCTATTGGTAGTTCCCACCTCAGCTACAGCGATTTCAATGCCTATAGGAATCTGCGGAACGTTTCCTATCCGCTCGCGAATTGGGAGCTTGGCCCTGTTCGTCTTGTCTATCTGATGTTGTGTGATGAAAGAAGAAAGCAAGGGTGAGTAGCAAGCCCACCAAAATAATATATATAATTATTTACAATATATGAGCCTTCTCATAGTACTCATGAAAATCTTGGTCAAAAGAAATGAACCAAGTTGATATCTTAATGCGATGAAGTCCCAAAATATTCAGTATATATACATATATACTTTTCAAAATCTTGGAAGTCCTCTTCCATGCATAATATACACAAAGTTCCAGTTTATAACTGTATAAAAAAATATCGTTGCAAGGTGATCTCATATATCTAACCTTGTCTCAACGTTTTTCTGAAAGTCTTTGTCATTCATAAGACAACCATTAACTAGATATAAGTTAAAAGATGAAGTTACAAGATACTCCAATATACTTATATCTTTTCCAAATACTACTTGAACTACCACCGTTCAAGTTATAATTAGTTTCAAAAGTTCATCACATAGATGAGACTACAAGACCAGATTTGAATATATTAAATCTTTTAAAATATCATCAAAATAAAATGAAGTTACGAGATACTTCATTTGATGCAAACATCATTTTGAAAACTTGACCCTGCCAACACTCAACAATCGCCCAACAGTAGCCTTTCTATCGAAGTGCTCTGGGTAGTGTTGCAGAAATATCCAATTGGATGATGAACTCATTACGGGAGTTTGCCGCGCCAGGAAGACCACTTACGATGATCAGTCGTAGTAGTGCAACCCCACCATTTTCTACATGTAGAGGAGAACCTGTCGGATTTACTTGTCAACCGAACACTGAACTCCTAAAGAATGGACCGCCTTAGCGGAACTTCCAGGCCATTTGGGCCAATATAATAAGGCTGGGCCGGTGCCAACTCGACCACTTACGCCACTCCTAGTTCAGATGAAATCCATGACTCTGAAACGTAAAACTCGTTCCCCCTTTCCCCAAGTAGAAACTTGTTGATACGGCTCCACCAAGAAGTCATATCTAGTTGGAAAGGAGAACTCACCGATATTTCCCAGGCGATGCCTGTTAATGGATTAACTTGTTCCAAGAATTTTACTTCCCGAGTGTTGGGTAAGTAATCAATTCATTTATCAAAACAGCAACCTTGTTGCGAATATAAAACACACCACAGAGCCGGATCCCTCAGGTTTTGAGCGAGTATTTAAATCCCCTTCGAAAGGAGGATCTTAAATATAAAAATGAGTTTTGGGATCCGCTCTAACTTTTTAAAAATCATTTTGAAGACTCGCAAAACATTTTTAAGAATGTTTGGAGTGATGCTGATTTAACAAAATAAATCAGTCCCAATATATTAGAAAATATCTGAATATTATTATTTAAATAATATTCCCATAAAGAATAATCTTTATAAAAATAACTGAAGTAGAAGTTTTGAAACTTATACTTGAAATGAATATTAAATAACCAAAGATATACCTATACGAAAGTATTATCTTTATTTGAATAATCAAAAGTGAGTTTGATTATCGACACCTTATTCTTTAATAAAATAAAGAATATATCTCAGTAAATAATCGGAGTCATAGATCCTCAAATGAATATTCAAATAATATTCAATAAATAAAATAAGCTGAGTCATAAGCCCTCGAATGAATATTCGAAATAATATTCAATAAATAAATAAGCCGAGTCATAAGCCTTCGAATGAATATTCGAAATAATATTCATTAAATAATATAAAGTTATCGAATAAACCTTATTCTATTAATAGTTTTGAAAACTATAACCATATATATATAAATATATATATATAAAATCTACTCGGGATCCTCGACTCCCAGTTTTAGAAAATGTTTTCACCTTTGGGTCCCTATACTAAGGGTATATGCAAATTACCGCTATTCTCTAGCATAGGTATTATCAACTGAACCAACAGATATATATGGCAAGAATACGAAACAGGCATGCATATATATACCATATCAGCATGCTTCAATATATCGCAAAATTTGCTAATTAACCAACATGCATCTATCACAAGATAATGCATATACATATATACATCACAACAACAGTATAACGGGTAGAAAACTTGCCTGAGCGACTGGGGGTTACGAATGGCTCGGGACGAGTCTGGTAACCTATAAACAACAAGTTGGAATTAAACCAAAGTCACTTGTAAATCTATACATTAACCAACTTAGACTCTAACGCTCGCTTTGCGCTTACTGATTCTCTTAAGTCACTCGAGTACCCTCGGCTCCACCATTTTTAATAATTTAACCATTACGAGTTTTAAGGCAATTCCTTCGCGAGTGTCTTACCAAATGCCTAACACTCTTACCATAATTGTTTCATACATTAATTAACCCTTTTTGGTCTTTAACCTATGTTTCAAAGTAAGGCAAGGGGAAATGTTTTGTTCACGAAACGCCGTTACTTAAAACAGCCGTTTCTCCTAAACCGTTCATCGGAATCAAACGAACCACATATCAAAACGAAGCTCGTAACATGAACTATCTAAACATGGAAATGGTCAAAACCTAGCAGTGAGTTCAAGGGTTCTGATGTTAAGAACAAAAACAGTCTACGGTAAATCGGGTATTACGACGGCTATGTTTACGCGATTTCCCAAATTTAAACCATTCCAAAACAACCACCAACCAATCCCAATTCACAACCCAATCAAAACTCCATCCATCATACATCATAACAGCCCCAACAACTCCACATTAACAATTTATACTTATTCCCCACATGAACTAAAAGCTTTACTTAGGTTCCTTAACTAATTATCAAGATTTACAACCCCAAAAATACCACCAAACCAACTAATCTCTACAAACTCAACCAAACTTTAAACAATCAAGCATCATGCTTCACATATACTATATCAATCATATTCATTCCTAATTATTCAATGCTAAAGCTAGGGTTTGGAGTTTATACCTTCCTTGGAGAGTGGAGAATCAAGAGAATGGCTTGGAATCACTCTTAAAGTCCTTATCCAAGCTTAAACTAAACAAAACTTCAAGAACAAAATTTTTAGTTCTTGAAAAACACTATTCACCATCTTCTTCCATGATTTTTAGGAAGAGATTGTGGATGAATTAGAAGCTCAAACTTATAGGATAGCTATAACTAATCATAAGGGACCTTGGATAATTACCTTGTGATTTAACAATGGTTGGATCTTGATTTTGAATTTTTCTTTCTTGCTTTTTCCTTGAAAGCCGAGAGCAAGATGAAGAAATGAAATATCTTTGTGTTTTGTGAGTTGTTTGCTTGGTTACTAGCTTTTGATTTTGGTAAATTACCTTTTTAACCATGAAATTTGTGTGGTTATTAATCAACCACACCCCCTTCCCTTATGTCATGCTTAGGTCATCCTATGATGTCATCCTTCCCTCTTTGTCCTCTTCCCATTGGTTGGATGACATCATCCCCTCTAATATCTTTGATTAACTTCCTAATAGTTTGCCTAATGACCGCTGATCTGTTATACGGTTCGCTTAACTTTCATTTTCATTTATCGTTTGAGGGATCATACCCGGGATCTTATTACTTAGGTTCCCTTAACCTTTCTCAATATATTATATTCCTTTTATGATCCTCTCTTATAATCCTTTAATTTAAATCCTTCTTATCTTGTTACCTTATATTCAATTCTTTTCGTATCTAGTGGATTTCCGGGAAAAATCAAAGTGTTCGGAATTGGATTCTGACGATCTTTACATACACTTATATACCATATAGAGTACTAATAAAATCTCAGAATATCCATACCAGAACCCCTACATAGTGTGGCATGAAAAGTTTTCTCATTCAGCATAATCTGCAAAATCACTATTCATAAGGATTTCAAAAATTTCCAAAAATTGGGGTTATTACAGTCTCCCCTCCTTAAAAGGATTCCGTCCCGAAATCAGATAGAAAATGAATAGGGATACTCTCTTAGCATTGCACTTTCTAACTCTCGAGTAAATTTTCCCACATTGTGGTCCCACCACCAAACTCTGCCTAGTTTGATAATCCTTCTCCTAAGCACTTGTTCCTTTTCACTCTATAACCCTTCCTGGTTGCTCCATATAGGTTACGTCGGGTTGCGTGTCTATGTGCTCATATGCCCCTATTTGTCTGGCATCCGAATTACACTTCCTTAACATTGATACTTGAAACACGTTATGACTTGCTACATGTCCTGGGGTAAGGCTAGCTCATATGCTAACTTCCCAATACTTCTTAATATATCCAAGGGTCCAACAATTGGTGGACTTAGCTTTCCTTTCTTTCCGAATCTCATCAATCCTTTCCAAAGGTTTCCAAGGGGATACCTTTAACAACACTAGGTCCCCTACTTCCTATTCTTTGTCCTTTCGTGTCAAATCAACATACTTCTTATGTCCATCTTGGGCTACTACCAGCCGTCCTCTGATTAAATCTATTAAATCCTTGGTCCTTTGGACCACTGCTGGTCCGAGCATCTTGCGCTTTACAACTTCATCCTAACATAAGGGAGATCGACATTGTCTTCCCTCAAGGATCTCATAAGGCGACATCTCGATAATGACATATGATCTATTGTCGTAAGATAACTTAATCCGTGTTAACTGATCATTCCAAATTCTTTCAAGTCTATTACACCGGCTCTCATCATAGCTTCTAGCAGTATAGCTTTTGCTTCTCAATACCCATTCTTTTCCAGTTCGTAATCGCTACTACCTTCCGTTCCTAATATTATACTGGTTATACTTTTGCTCGTTAGAGTTCTATAACCTTTTAATAACCACGTCAACCTTAGTATCACGAATGTGCTTCCATTCTGACTACCACCATAACTTTACTACTCCTTTCTCAGCTGTTTCTATTTCCCAAAGTTTGATCAATCATATAGAAGTAAAAGAATTCATT
Source organism: Apium graveolens (assembly GCF_009905375.1). Lineage (NCBI taxonomy): Eukaryota > Viridiplantae > Streptophyta > Magnoliopsida > Apiales > Apiaceae > Apium > Apium graveolens. The sequence goes on from NC_133650.1 coordinate 57,550,563, forward strand.
GAGAGATCACTATGATCATGAACACTTGTTATATCGCATAGTTAGTACAGAAGGTGGCCAGCCTTTAGTACTTGACAAGCAATTAAACAATAGCTGGTATCCTACTCGGCTTCTATCACACAGATAGATAGTCATTCGGCAATACCTCCCCTTCTGAAGGGTTGTTCTTCTCAGTTTATATGAAATGAAAAGAAGAGAAAAGAACGAAATGAAGAGAATTGTATATATGAAAAAAAAATATACTGCCACAAAATATCTGGCTTGGAACCTACCTCTGAATTATAGAGGTTTGTCATAGGAGAACAAAACATATATGTATATATATCAACATCAAGTATTATCGCATCGCATTTCACATGCTTAAATATTTTTGTTATTCCGTCCATCATTCTATGGACCCATGCTCTTCCTCGAGCTTATACACAATCACCTTTGAAACTCCCTCGATATTGAAAATCGAATCTGGGATCTCATTTTATACATCATCGTTACTAGAATTCCATGCTTGCATCGCAACCTTCCTCGTACAGTAATGCGACTCTCTATTGATAAGAAGGAATAAGTATTCAATAGGTAGATACTCTACTTAATTAGTCTATCAATGATAACTTATACACTACCACGACCCGATTAGTGGTACTTAATCTCAACATCCATTCCAATACAACTCTCACGGTTGTAATCAGCTCATTACTCGCAGAATCATTGTTGCATTATTATGGTCCACTACTGACCTACTGTCGTCATTCACGTTCCATGAAATCTTAATATCTAACCATACGGAGTCCATACATGTCGTATCAAATCCTTCTAAGGAGGTAACATAATCACCATTCCTGATTCATGAAGAACACTCCTGATCCTGACATACATACATGACATGAAGCAGATAAAATTGCAGAAGAGTTTCAATCAAAGCAACGATAGCAGGTTAATACCATTCTTAATCATATGCCTTAATTAGAAGACTTAACTCAAGGGTTTGTCTAGTCCTTTTTGAAACATGGTCCTGGCTTATCTCAAGATAGTATCTTCTGAGATAGATAGCCCGCTCATGGCGATTACATGAATTAAACCTTTACCAACTACTATTACGGTTGGGTATTGCACAGTCATCAGAAGGAATGTCAATCTTCCAAACCATAATACAATCTGCATAGCTTTAACCATCATCACTGTATTCCTTTGGCACAAGCACCTATAATTATCCTTTTACCTTTAAAGTGTCGGCCACCTCTTTGGCCTTTCCTGATAGTAAAATTTCCTTACAGTCAATGTCATTTTAACCACCTCCAAATAAATTTTCTACCTCATTTCAATCACAACTTATGTGAAGATGTTTTCCTTAAAATCAGATGAGTAAAAAAAATATCACCATTTTTCCATAAGTTATTGCCTCAGCCTTTAGAGGTTAATCACTGTCACGACTGACTCTCAATTATACTTAGAACATCTTTTATCTTAGGCTCTAATTGCCCTGAACAATTTCGACCATTACTGGTTCGATCCATACTTTCTCGTGGTTTAACACGTGCCCCACTTGGCATCATTATAATTACGTCATATTCCCTTTATCAACATTTCTATTCTTGAGAATTTTGAATATTACCTTTCTCCTTGTAAAACCTCTAAGGTTATCCTTGAATCGTTCCTCCTGTATTCCCTAGATACAGGGCATATCAAAATACTATTTATTTATACCAGAATCATTGTCTATATACTTCTGAAAAAAAAATTCTCCACTGATTCTTAAAGGTTGTTATTACCTTAACCCTTTCCAAATCATACTGTCAAAACTCATACTGTCCCTATTAAGGGTGAAATGCCAACCTGTATGCATTCCCCTAGGATTCGTTTTAAGTTATCGATGTTCTATCCTTAATTCCTCCTTTAAAAAGGTACATGCATCCTTCCATGGATAAATCAAGTCATATATCCCTGATAAGGGTGTCTTATTCAATCATTCCCACCTCGATAGTATATGTCTAATTTCACAATAACATCTGTATTCAAAATGAGGTCAATCAATATAGCCTCCAAAAGATAACAACGGTTATCCGCTTTTCTTGCCTAATTTGGTAACGATAACAAGGATGTTCTGGAAGATATTGGTCGTGTTCAACATGAACCTCTTCTTAACAATTCCTTATTTACTTTTGTTGTTTATCTCAACAGTCACCTCAATGTTGGGATATCTTTCATACCTGGCGTCTCCCTTTCTGGGTATCAAGCCACCGGTATTACACTTCATATTCTTGAGGGTCACTTCCTTCATCCAATTTTCCTAATTTCTTACTTCCTTGTCTCCTCAGTCTATCCGCGTCTCATTATTTATCCTTCGAATTATCTCAAGGTTTCCTCGAATCCTCCCAACTTACAGGGGATAAAATATATGTTTATGCCTTCAACCATCAATCTTAACTCATGGTGAATCACCCTCATCCTGACGATTACATACTTTTCTATTTCTATTGCTACGAGTCTTTAGGGTTTCCTCATACCCAACTCCCTTATCATTCCTCAAACTCTATTGTCGTTATATTCCTTTCCACTTCAATTTCTTTTTATTTTCCTTTCTCTTATCATTATTTCATGAACCAACACAACATAAGCATTGATTTCAAACATCCCGTCATTCTGGATTCGTGCCCTTAGAACGAATCTTGACAACTTTTACAACTTAGATTCACAATTCATCATACTCATCTGCCTTTGTTCTGGCTCTAAAGCTTTTACACTATCTCCATAACCTTGGGAAGTACTTTCCTGAAAACAATTGACTGAACTTAAATCAGTTTATTATAATCTCTTGCTCCGTGCCTTCCTTGGCCTTTCACCAGCGGGTGGTCTCTCTCTTAGGAGGGTAAGTGACAAAAACACTCTTTTTGTGATTCATCAATCATTTAGAATCTCAAATGATTCCTATATTTCCTTTAGCCAGGCTCTTGCCTCGACTGGGTCAGCTTGTTCCTTATAACTCGGAGAGCTTAGCGACTTAAAGGTCCTGAAAGAATTTCTCACCGCATTGTTTCCTCAGGGTGGTGGTTGGGGATAATAGTCTATGTTCTTTCTAGACAGGTCCATAAATTTTCGTATAGGAGTATCGTCTCGGGTCTCCTTTCCTTACTCGATTTCTGTTTCCTTAGTCTGAACATTGCCTCCTCCCCATAATCGGGGTCATCCTACCTATTTTAAATCCTCATTTTTCACTTCATCATATTATGGGCTCCTTCTTTCTTAATGGCGTCCTCCCTGACTATCACATTCAGGGTTTGCCCTAACTCTTATTCCTCAAACTAGCTTTCATCTAAGATTTTATCTTTAGGCTCTTGAACATTTGGAACCCAAATTCTATAGGAATGCCTCATTATTCCTTTATCATCTTTCTCGGTATTAATCTTTTATCTAATTGTTGGCTCTCTGCCTTCATTCATCACTTTTTCTGGCACAATATGTTCTCTTCCGATAATTCGGACTGTATTGCAATCTCAAACATCTTTTCGGTACCGGCTCCGGTTACCTTCACTTTTATTTCCATTATCTCAAAATCTCTTATAAACTCTCCAAAAGACATTATCATCTTGAGTCTTTCCTTTTTACTAAGGGCATCAGCCACCATATTGGCTTTCCCCGAATGATAAAGAATCTCCCAATCATAATTCTTGATTAGCTCTAACCGCCTCCTCTGACGTATGTTGAGCTCTTTCTACGTAAAAATGTACTAGAGCTCCTATGGTTTGTGAATCTCACACTTCTCTCCATACAAGTAGTGCCTCCAATATTTAGGGCAAAACTATTGCCACGAGCCCAAGCTCATGGGTGGGGATATCGAATTTTATATTCCCTTAATTGTCTTGACACGTACGCAATTACCTTACCGTGCTGCATAAGCACGCACCCTAAGCCCTTGTGCGAAGCGTCACTATACTTCACAAAATCTCATTTTCCATCCGGCAACGCCAGCATAGGGGTCGTCACCAACCTTTGCTTCAGTTCTTGAAAGTTGTTCTCGCATTTCTCTGTCCATTCAAACTTCTCAGTCTTACGAGTAAGCCACGTTAAAGGGGGCTACTATCTTTACAAACTTGAACGAACCTCCGGTAGTGATCGACCAATCCTACCTCTGGTAGTCGACCTAACCATGGTTATCAATTCATCAGTGGTCCTTTATTCATTCTTGTCAGGATCCTCCATGGGATCCTCCTCAGCAACTGTCCCTTCTAGGACAACATCCTCAACCGCTACATCATCAATATGAACATCATCCGATCCCGCGTTAGGACGCTCTATCGGATCCATAATCTGATCTCCAATAAGTAATAAAACATCATCGCATTGTTGCTCCTCAACCTCAGGGTTCGGAGTCCCGCTACCATATATGATAACGAACTACGCTCCTATCACAATATTTATAAGGGTTCCCATAAGGGTTTTAACTGTCAGTACTACATTAGGTAGTCCGACTATGAACTTGGCAAGAGTTCTTATTTATCTTAGTGTACTTATTATCTTAACGTCACTTCATCTCTGAGGTTTATAACGCTTAGCTCTGATACCACTTCTGTAATACCCCCAAATCCGGGGTCGGGGATCCGGGTTGTCACGAGTTCTGTTTCCCTTAATAACACCCAATCTTAATAATTAGTCAATTACTCTGTACTGTGACCCCACAATAAACACACACACACCACACGTTATAGTCTCAGAGATGAACATCCAAAAATAATCACAAGTCATTTTATTCCACAATTATCTGCCAATACACCTTAAAAGGTTTTCTGAATAAATTTACATTTTCTTTGCCATTATTACAATTCATAAATATACATAAATCTGGTACATCAAAAGTTGAAGCCTAGTCTATTGGTAGTTCCCACCTCAGCTACAGCGACTTCAATGCCTATAGGAAGCTGCGGAACGTTTCCTATCCGCTCGCGAATTGGGAGCTTGGTCCTGTTCGTTTTGTCTATCCGATGTTGTGTGATGAAAGAAGAAAGCAAGGGTGAGCAGCAAGCCCACCAAAATAATATATATAATTATTAACAATATATGAGCCTTCTCATAGTACTCATGAAAATCTTGGTCAAAAGAAATGAACCAAGTTGATATCTTAATGCGATGAAGTCGCAAAATATTCAGTATATATACATATATACTTTTCAAAATCTTGGAAGTCCTCTTCCATGCATAATATACACAAAGTTCCAGTTTATAACTGTATAAAAAAATATCGTTGCAAGGTGATCTCATATATCTAACCTTGTCTCAACGTTTTTCTGAAAGTCTTTGTCATTCATAAGACAACCATTAACTAGATATAAGTTAAAAGATGAAGTTACAAGATACTCCAATATACTTATATCTTTTCCAAATACTACTTGAACTACCACCGTTCAAGTTATAATTAGTTTCAAAAGTTCATCACATAGATGAGACTACAAGACCAGATTTGAATAGATTAAATTTTTTAAAATATCATCAAAATAAAATGAAGTTACGAGATACTTCATTTGATGCAAACATCATTTTGAAAACTTGACCCTGCCAACACTCAACAATCGCCCAACAGTAGCCTTTCTATCGAAGTGCTCTGGGTAGTGTTGCAGAAATATCCAATTGGATGATGAACTCATTATGGGAGTTTGCCGCGCCAGGAAGACCACTTACGATGATCAGTCGTAGTAGTGCAACCCCACCATTTTCTACATGTAGAGGAGAACCTGTCGGATTTACTTGTCAACCAAACACTGAACTCCTAAGGAATGGACCGCCTTAGCGGAACTTCCAGGCCATTTGGGCCAATATAATAAGGCTGGGCCGGCGCCACTCGACCACTTACGCCACTCCTAGTTCAGATGAAATCCATGACTCTGAAACGTAAAGCTCGTTCCCCCTTTCCCCAAGTAGAAACTTGTTGATACGGCTCCACCAAGAAGTCGTATCTAGTTGGAAAGGAGAACTCACCGATATTTCCCAGGCGATGCCTGTTAATGGATTAACTTGTTCCAAGAATTTTACTTCCCGAGTGTTGGGTAAGTAATCAATTCATTTATCAAAACAGCAACCTTGTTGCGAATATAAAACACACCACAGAGCCGGATCCCTCAGGTTTTGAGCGAGTATTTAAATCACCTTCGAAAGGAGGATCTTAAATATAAAAATGAGTTTTGGGATCCGCTCTAACTTTTTAAAAATCATTTTGAAGACTCGCAAAACATTTTTAAGAATGTTTGGAGTGATGCTGATTTAACAAATAAATCAGTCCCAATATATTAGAAAATATCTGAATATTATTATTTAAATAATATTCCCATAAAGAATAATCTTTATAAAAATAATTGAAGTAGAAGTTTTAAAACTTATACTTGAAATGAATATTAAATAACCAAAGATATACCTATACGAAAGTACTATCTTTATTTGAATAATCAAAAGTGAGTTTGATTATCGACACCTTATTCTTTAATAAAATAAAGAATATATCTCAGCAAATAATCGGAGTCATAGATCCTCAAATGAATATTCAAATAATATTCAATAAATAAAATAAGCTGAGTCATAAGCCCTTGAATGAATATTCGAAATAATATTCAATAAATAAATAAGCCGAGTCATAAGCCCTCGAATGAATATTTGAAATAATATTCATTAAACAATATAAAGTTATCGAATAAACCTTATTCGATTAATAGTTTTGAAAACTATAACCATATATATATAAATATATATATATATAATCTACTCGGGATCCTCGACTCCCGGTTTTAGAAAATGTTTTCACCTTTGGGTCCCTATACTAAGGGTATATGCAAATTACCGCTATTCTCTAGCATAGGTATTATCAACTGAACCAACAGATATATATGGCAAGAATACGAAACAGGCATGCATATATATACCATATCAGCATGCTTCAATATATCGCAAAATTTGCTAATTAACCAACATGCATCTATCACAAGATAATGCATATACATATATACATCACAACAACAGTATAACGGGTAGAAAACTTGCCTGAGCGACTGGGGGTTACGAATGGCTCGGGACGAGTCTGGTAACCTATAAACAACAAGTAAGTTGGAATTAAACCAAAGTCACTTGTAAATCTATACATTAACCAACTTAGACTCTAACGCTCGCTTTTTGCTTACTGATTCTCTGAAGTCACTCGAGTACCCTCGGCTCCACCATTTTTAATAATTTAACCATTATGAGTTTTAAGGCGATTCCTTCGCGAGTGTCTTACCAACTGCCTAACACTCTTACCATAATTGTTTCATACATTAATTAACCCTTTTTGGTCTTTAACCTATGTTTCAAAGTAAGGCGAGGGGAAATGTTTTGTTCGCGAAACGCCATTACTTAAAACGGCCGTTTCTCCTAAACCATTCATCGGAATCAAACGAACCACATATCAAAATGAAGCTCGTAACATGACCTATCTAAACATGGCAATGGTCAAAACCTAGCAGTGAGTTCAAGGGTTCTGATGTTAAGAACAAAAACAGTCTACGGTAAATCGGGCATTACGACGGCTATGTTTACGCGATTTCCCAAATTTAAACCATTCCAAAACAACCACCAACCAATCCCAATTCACAACCCAATCAAAACTCCATCCATCATACATCATAACAGCCCCAACAAATCCACATTAACAATTTATACTTATTCCCCACATGAATTAAAAGCTTTACTTAGGTTCCTTAACTAATTATCAAGATTTACAACCCCAAAAATACCACCAAACCAACTAATCTGTACAAACTCAACCAAACTTTAAACAATCAAGCATCATGCTTCACATATACTATATCAATCATATTCATTCCTAATTATTCAAAGCTAAAGCTAGGGTTTGGAGTTTATACCTTCCTTGGAGAGTGGAGAATCAAGAGAATGGCTTGGAATCACCCTTAAAGTCCTTATCCAAGCTTAAACTAAACAAAACTTCAAGAACAAAATTTTTAGTTCTTGAAAAACACTATTCACCATCTTCTTCCATGATTTTTAGGAAGAGGTTGTGGATGAATTAGAAGCTCAAATTTATAGGATAGCTATAACTAATCATAAGGGACCTTGGATAATTACCTTGTGATTTAACAATGGTTGGATCTTGATTTTGAATTTTTCTTGCTTTTTCCTTGAAAGTCGAGAGCAAGATGAAGAAATGAAATATCTTTGTGTTTTGTGAGTTGTTTGCTTGGTTACTAGCTTTTGATTTTGGTAAATTACCTTTTTAACCATGAAATTTGTGTGGTTATTAATCAACCACACCTCCTTCCCTTATGTCATGCTTAGGTCATCCTGTGATGTCATCCTTCCCTCTTTGTCCTCTTCCCATTGGTTGGATGACATCATCCCCTCTAATCTCTTTGATTAACTTCCTAATTGTTTGCCTAATGACCGCTGATCTGTTATACGGTTCGCTTAACTTTCGTTTTCATTTATCGTTTGAGGGATCATACCCGGGATCTTATTACTTAGGTTCCCTTAACCTTTCTCAATATATTATATACCTTTTATGATCCTCTCTTATAATCCTTTAATTTAAATCCTTCTTATCTTGTTACCTTATACTCAATTCTTTTCGTATCTAGTGGATTTCCGGGAAAAATCAAAGTGTTCGGAACTGGATTCTGACGATCTTTACATACACTTATATACCATATAGAGTACTAATAAAATCTCAGAATATCCATACCAGAACCCCTACATAGTGTGGCATGAAAAGTTTTCTCATTCAGCATAATCTGCAAAATCACTATTCATAAGGGTTTCAAAAATTTCCAAAAATTGGGGTTATTACAACACTTGTTCCCAATCTAGGTTATCCATATACATAGATTCCCTAGGGTCTTGAACTAACCATATACCCTTAGGTTTTCCACCTAATCTTTTGGGCCATTCTGGTTCGGAGGATTGAAGTAAATCAATTTAAATCTTTAAAATAATTTAAATCTAGAAGTATCATAAACTAAAATCTCTAAATACTTACGGATGTGTAAATAATGCTAAAACTTCATAATAACTAATCAACAGAAATCAAGGGTTGCTCTCCATTACACATTTTTGGTCCCTCTAAATACCTGCTAGAAGAAGAATTCGACATGAGTCAAACGCCCAGTACGGATTGGAATACAATTTATAAAACATAAAAATGAATATAAATATTTGAGAGTTAATATAATACAGTAATTTTAAAATAAGCAAAGCTAAAACAACAAGGGTTAGGATATTTCATACTGAAATCAGAACAGATACAAATATACACATCATAGGGTACCTATTGTGTGCGATAGAACGGATAACATGTATGACATATACAACGTCACCGTAAATCAGATCAAATCAAACTTTGGGTGCACCCACGTATCCTAAACAAATATCAAAATGGCCAAAAGCTCCTCCCAAGAGCTAACATAAGGATATGTCGTGACCAATCATAATGTCACGGAAGTGTCATGCCACTGGTACCGCAATGACATGACTGTAGTACCCCTACAGCTGGTTAACTCGGTATACCCTATATCACTCTAAGGGTTCATAAAAAATAATTTCACAAAATTTAAAATCACCTAATACATATATATATCAAATATTCTAAACAGATTTGTAACATGAATAATTTATAAAATCACTAACAAGTATGCAAATATTTTGAATGAAAATGAGACAAGTATTTAAACATTTCAGAACAGAATTAAACGGATACTTTAATATTTTGAAACAAAACTGAGATGGATAATTTTGAAAAAAAATGGAAAGATATATTCGAATATTTTAAAAAGATTATTTGAGATTTGTAATTTTGAAAATTGCGGATGAAATAGAATTTTAGAATTTCAAAACAAGTTTTAAAATAATTTCAAGGAGTCAAAACATTTGAGACGAATAATAACGGAGCGAACTGAAGAAAGAACTAGTCGAATAAAATATATTTAATCATAATAAGAGTAGAGCTTGATAAAAAGAGATATAATCCGTACCTTATATATCGCAGCTAAAATACTAACAAAATCTGAACACGATCCTCTAAATTCTCTGGCCTGATCTAATAGAAAAATATAATTTATTATTAACATAAATTCTTTTTATATTATTTAATTATTCAATCACACATTTATTCCCCGGCCATTAGGCTTAGTCAGTCTTAAGTTAATATTAATGCATACCTAAAACACTAACACTCAAAACTAGGAATGCTCCTGACTCTTGCTACATGCGGCCACCTGTAATATTAGAATACTAATATAAATAATAATGCATTAGACCTCCATAATATAGCTTACTAAATCTTGCATAACAAAATTAGTAGTTCATGTTTTATCACTCCTGCGAAACTAACAAAGAAATATCTAAGCATTTTAGTTCATATATAAGACCTCAAATAAATTAATATTATACATTATAATACTATATTAAAACATAACTTATAATACATACAAATACAAGATGTCACATTTGTAATATATTAGTGATGATGTCAAAGATTACTGAAGATAACAATATCATTAGTGTCTCTGATCAAAGTATGAAGCAAACCAGAGAACATTTGATCTAAGTGAAGAGATTAATGAACTGTTATTTTAGTAATCAGTGAAGCTTGGGGCCAACCCTAAGTAAGTTGTATTGTTATCTTAATTTATATTTTGTACTTGTAACACTTAAAGTCTGTAAAAATGCAAAGGAGCATACTGGAGTCTTTTTCCTGAAATAGTAACAAGCCTAAGGAATCTATCTGGAAGAAGATCAAGAAGATCATGCCTCAGAAGAATTTTGAAGAAGCTTGGAGTTGAATAAATCTGTTTGGAGAAAAATATTCTAAGTCAAGATCTCTACAAGTCACAGATTTAATGTTATAGAGAAGTCATTCGAGAACTACATAATGGCTTATCGAGAAGTTAGGATAGCTACTAGAGAACTCAGGAAGATATCGACAAGCCAAATTGAAGAACTGAAGATTGGAGATATCGACAAGTCATTCCTTCACTAGAGAACTCAGAGTTATCGACAAGTCTACATTTAGTAGAGAACTGTGAGTTATCGCTAATTCAAGTTCCACTAGAGAACTCAGAGAGATCGATAAGTCAAAATTCATTAGAGAACTCTGAGATATCGACAAGGTGAATTTTGACTAAGGAACTCTGAGATATCGACAAGTCGAGAAGCCACTAGAGAACTAAGACTTATCGATAAGTCAAAGTATAGATGTGAAGACTAGAGATCTCGACAAGCTGAAGACCTCTACAAGCCAATCTAAATATGGAATGCTAGTGATCTCGATAAGCCTATATACTTATCGAGATGTCAAGTGTTCTATATACCTAAACTGGAGATCTCGATGTATAGTCTCAAAGTACAAGGTTGCAGATCAGTTCAATATCCAAGATAAACAATCAAAAAACAATCCAATAGCTGGATTGACAAGTCTACAAAAAGTAGCTTGAAGGGTGTGCAAGATCAATGGCAAAGATAAATTAGACAGAAGAAGATTAAAGTGAACACGGGATGCTAAAGATATGCTAAGCCAGAAATGGAAGATCTGCTTTTCTATAAATAGAAATGACAAGTGATAGTTTAGAAAAGCTAATATCATGTTTTATTATCCACTGTGTAAACCAGCAGTTAACTGAGTTATAAAGTTAACACTGGCTCTTTAGTCAGTTGTAACAATTTAGATCAGATTTCTGGTAACACTCTCAAGAATAAGTTGAGCTCTTTAACACCAAAGAGCTTATAAATTTTGTAGCAAACAGTCTTAATTTTAATATAAAATTAAGTGAGTTTTGAAGATCTGTGTTCTTTACTTTCTGCAAGTTTAAATTCTGCATGAACACTTTTCTCCACAAGATTTAATTTACTTTGTTCAACCATTAACTTTCAAGAAAAGCCTAAAAATAGTAAAATACATTCACCCCCCCCCCCTCTGTGTGTTATTCATTACCTAAAAAGAGGTATCAGAGCAAAATCTGAAAGTAAACAGATTTAAGATCTTGGAAGAATGAATACACATGAAATCAATAGCATCAAAATTCCTACCTTTGACAAAGCTAATTACACTCTTTGGAAAAAGAAAATGATGATGTTCATCAGGATGGCCAATCCACTCTACATTCAAATCCTCAAGAATGGTCCCTTCATTCCTATGGTTAGAGTTGAGGAATCTACAGATGGAGACATAGTTATCCCAGCTCATTTTACTCTAAAAGATCCTTCTGAGTATTCAGACCCTGAAAAAGAGAAATTCTCCCTGGATAGTAGCTTGCAATTAATATTAATTGAGTCACTTGACAATGTGATGTACAACAACATTGTCAACTGTGACACTGCCAAGAAAATATGGTAAAAGATTGAGATACTCTATGAAGGAACTGAGGAAGTTAGGTCAAATCAAAGAAGAATACTAATTCCACAGTATGACGGTTTTATGGCAAAGCCAAAGGAAAGTATTCCTGATGTGTTTGAAAGGTTTAACAAGTTGATAAATGACTTGCAGCTTCATGACAAAAATTATGAATCTTAAGAAGTGAACTTGAAATTCTTGTTTACTCTCCCTGATTATTTGGAACAGAAAATCTCAGCAATCAGGAAAGGGAGAGACTTGAGTAGAATAACTCTGGAAGTTCTATATGGAATTCTCAAAATATTTGAATTAGAGATGATTCAAAGGTAATCATTGAGATCTGGTCAGTGACATGTTGTGGATGGTTCAAGTACTTTAATTGTAAATGAAAGCCAAACATCTAATGATGAACCAAGATCTCAAACTTCAGTTGCCTCAACAAGTGAGCAAAGAACAAATGATTCACAGGAGCAAGTCATTCTAGAATTGGAAAAGGATGAGTTCTATACTCTTGAAGAACTGACGAGCTAGATCAGTCAATGGCCTATTTAGCTAGAAAATTCTCTAATATTAGAGTAATGAAGCCAAGATACTTCAAGAATAAAGGACATTCCTTCAACAAAGACAGCAGCTGGAAAGAAAAAAGAAAGTACAATTCTGATAGCAAGAATGGCTACAAAACTGGATCTGTTGATAGATCTAATGTAAGATGCTTCAATTGTGATGAACAAGGCCACTTTGCTACAGAATGCAGGAAACCCAAGAAAGCAAAGAAAGACAAGGCTTATCTTGAACTTGAAGTAAAGTATGAAGTTCTTCTAAGGAAAAATCAAAGTAAAGCTTATAATGCAGAGGGTAAAAGTTGGGATGACCCTGAAAATGATGAAGATGAAGAATTTGGAAATTATGCACTCATGGCCCTGGAGCGAGGAGAATCATCCTCATCTAAATCACAAACACCAACTCTTACCACTATTGATTTAAATATGAATCAATATAAGGAAACTGTTAAAAAGATGAGCACAGAAATGTTTCACATTCACACAAGCATGGTTGCTGCTAATGAAGAAGTTAGCAGATTAACAAAGATAAATGAGAAGCTTGAAAGTGAGAAGCAAGAAAATGAATTGTTGTTGGTGGAGCTTGAAGCTTTAAAACAAGAAAATGCTTATCTAAAGAATAAGCTTAAGTGTGCAAATGAAATTGAAGCAGTGCTCAGGGAGAAGCTGGAAAAGAATGAAGTGAAGATGAAATCTTTCAAGAATGCATCTGAACTGGTCGGACAGTATCATGAGATGAATAAGCCATGTGCAAACATTGCTATTGGCCTTGACTATGATGCCATGAATAACAAAAAGAAGGTTGTAGGTGACAAAGGGAAAGCAAAGAAAACTGAGAATGCTCCAACATTTTGAAAGATGTTAATGCACCTATATTCAAAGCATGTGAAGTCAACTTCAGTGAAGAAAATTGATTATCAAGCAAGAAATTGCTGATGAAGATAAAGAGAAGAAAACTGAAGAATCAGTTTAGTCTTTCAATACTGAAGAGAAGCTCATGAACAAAAAAAGTCCCAAGACTCCTGTAAAAGAAACCAAAACTGAAGATGCAAGAAAGAAAAGGAGAAATAGAAATTGTAACAACCCAAATCCGGAGTCAAGATTTGGTGTCACGAAATAATCTTTACATAAAATAAAAGAATATTCAATTAACCCCTTGAATCCGGATCGTTTACAGGTTGTGGTATGAAACAAGAATCTAACCTTTTATAACTCACAATAACTAGAACACAAGTTTAAATACCTTTATGCTAATGCCTGTGTCTTATTATCTCACATCTTCGTTCTTTCACAGCGGAGATCTCTCTCTAACTTCTGCTGTCTAATGAAAGCTATTCACTTTTATCTTTCTCTGCTTCTGAAAGAAATAAGAGTTTACAAAGGAAGAGTGAGCCAAAAATGCCCAGCAAGCATATAATTTTGAGTTCCAAATATCAATAACAAAGGAAAATTCCCGTACAAAATCTCTAAACAATTTTAAACAATTTTATTTATTCGAGGGAGTTGAGCGACTAAACCTTGGCTTTTACCAGCCCTTAGGTATAAATCTAAAAGTGACAAGCAATTCCCAGATCCATTTCCCGAATCAGGGTTTTGTCCACTTTTTGGAATCATAAAACTTTCGAGAGAGAATGCCGTTAATGGCGATCAACAACAAATTAGAATGGACACTAGTTCGCACCTATACCCTGCTGATCAGTCAGGATACAGTGCAGATCTATACCTACCTGTATAGATCCAGTCGGGTCCCCAGGCTCTACGACCCATCTCAAGGCACCGGTCATATCCCGGTCCTTAGGATTAAGTAAAACTTAATCCCCAAAATATCAATATCCAGCCTGTGGAGTATTTTGATGTCAAATCATTTTGATTTCAAAACATCCCAATTCAGGGTTCGCAAATAACACGAAGGAATGGGTATTTGCTCAAGAGAGCAATCGAATTATAGGTACAAGAATAAAAGGATCATGCATAGTTAGAGTAATTGCAGCGAAATATAAAACAGTTAACTATTCTGAACTTAGAATAAGAACGAATAAATATTTGCAGTATTTTAAAAGAAAATCAGGAATACTTGCCTCAATAAGCTTTAATCGCTATTACTAGTTGACTTTGATTCGACTTGAACGTTCCACTTTTATTGTCAAACTACTATCCCATTTTGGATACGATCCCAACACTCAGGTTCTTCGATTGGAACTTCATTGATCTCGACGTCTAATCACTAGATCATTCCTAGTCCGATATTGATACTCAGGGTTTCCGTCTAGGACCTACAGGGTTGAAATACCCTAATTCAGATAATCGCTTAAGCTTAACATCAAATCGCTATCCTATTCTACCCATACGATTTCATAACCGAACTCATATTTATATGTATTATTGAAATACACATAGCAATTATGGTCCACATCTTTGAAACTTGGTTCGGTATTTATTTTCGGAAAATACCTATACTCATCGTTTTGAAAAGCAGGGCAATCGATTATTTATAAATTATTTTGTCTCAATCGCACTTAAGTTCATATAGTATAATTATATATGGTTATTCGACATCTCCGATAAGTGAGGGTTACACCCCCGTATTTTCGGAATCAATTTCCCGAAAATCGGGCAGCGTTTCCTTTGTTTATTGGCCTACCTGTCGAATCAATTCGACGTCAATCACAATCAACAAACACAACGCAATCATCCAATTCACAATCCATACACCAATCCCAATCATCGATACCATTCAGTTATTAATTATTTTTATTCGTATTTTTAAGTTTTTATTCATAGGACTCTGATAAAAATCATCACCGTCCACCGTCGGCTCGCCGGGGCTCATCGCCGACGATGGCAAAATTTATTGGTACCCGAAAAATTCGGGTTTCCAAATAAATTTCACCGATTAATATTAATTTCTCGAACAAAAATCAATTTATTTTATTCACAGCTATCCGTCATGTATTTTCCTGCATAATTAATAAAGCGAAAATTGAGTCTGAATATCCGAATAAGGCAACAGCAAAACGATACAGTCAAACAGAACCAACAGGGACAACCCAACCGGACCGGCAAGTGGCCGGAAAACAAAAAACGGCAACACGGCCTCGCCATAACCATACACACGCACACATCCAACCAATTCACACACACGCAAGGTTTACACGAACACACGCACAATTTACACACACACACACGATACACAGTACACACACAGAGAAACGCACACACAGCAACACATATATACAACATATATATACACGCAGGAGACATGCACACACAAGAGTCCACACGCACCACCCGCCTCACCGGAGTAGCGAAGGCGGCGACGGTTGAACAGGGGCGGCGGCCGGAGAAAAACACGGCAGCAGGAGCGGGGGAACTTACCCAAAATGGGGAAGATAAATCAGAGGAGAAAGAAGAAGGGAATCACAGATAGATTCAGGAGGAAATAGATAGAGAGGATCAAAGATGAGAGAGACAGAACCGACAAAGAGATTGAAAGTGAGGAAAGGGATTGGGGGATAAGTATACATCTCCTTATCTGTTTTAATTTCGATAATACTTCGATAACCCGATTATTTTTCTGAAATTAACATCTTTATAAATGAATTTAGGGATAAAATAACCCGAACATTTTAAGGAAATATCTTTAAAACTTCCGGAATAATTAAAACACAATAAAACAAAATTTTCATAATTTTTAATCCATATTTGACTCGCTATTTTATACCCACATTTACCCCATTAACGAACAGATGTGCGGTTAAACAAAAGTCAGAAAATTTCCGAAATAATTTTAAAATTTCTGAAATATTCCAAACTTAATAAAATAAAATTTTCATTATTTTTGAAATATTTTGGAATTAAATACTGATTTTACAATTAAATGAAATAAGAAAATCATTTAAAAACAAATAATCAATAAAATATTGATTTCTAAATTTTATAAAGTCCTAAAATAACAAATGAAATTATAACACAACAAAAGAAATTTTTGAAATAATTTTAGCATTTATAAGAATAAATATTCAAGAAAATCATTTTAAAATGAATTAAATTCATACAGCTCAATAATTAATTATAAAATTAATCTTCACGTTCAACAAATCACAAACAATTAATAATACAGCAACACATAACCAACAGACCTATCACATATCTTATTTATTTAATAATTCGATAATTTCATTTACGTATCTGATCCGAAAATAGGGTACTTAGCCGCTAAGTAACTAAAAAGACGATACAGTTTTAATACCAAATTTGGATAATTATCAAAACAGAGCTTCCTATAAAATACTTTATACAAAATAAGGTAGTAATGTCTCGCCTTTTGATAATATGGATTTTTTTATCGATATATAAAATGGTTTGTGTATCGGAAATCTCACGCCGGGACTCGTACGGATCAAACCGTATCCCAGATCGAAAAAGTCAAAACACGAAAAGTGTTCAGAATTATAAGATTCGGTTAGGAAGGAGTTTTCGGAAGAGTTTCGGGTTGTAAAAACGCAAAAACGGTTGAAGTGGGACGATTTCTGGTTCTAAAAAGTAATTTTTATAATTACGTGAAATAGTCATTATTAATTCTATAAATCCTTATAAAATCATATGATAATCCAAAAATTACCAGAAAAATACCAAAACACTCTATATTTTATTCTGGATAATTAAAGATTAAAATATTTAAATTTTTATCAGAAATAAACATCAAATATTAATATCAATTATCAAATAATTCACCAAAATTCACATAAAATCATATAATGATTATTTATTAATAAAAATAATTACATAATATTTCTCAGACGTTACATCCTTCCCCGCTTAAAAGGATTCTGTCCTCAGAATCATGCTAAGAAACAGACCATGATGTTTTCCAAGTATCTCTCTTATAATTTCTCAGTTCTCATCACCTTAATCACAACTCAATGGCCTCTTACCGTCATCAAATCTATCAGTTATTCACGTAATCTGACTTAAACCTTCATTTTATACGTATGGAGCTAAATTACTCTTTTTAGTCATAGACATTTGAACATCTTATAAACTCGTTTTGCCCGTAACAACAAGGCCAACTCATTCGCAATCACTCTATCTATTTTCTTACTGTCTCAAAGAGCTAACTTAGTTTGTACTAATCTTATTTTGGTTCCAATTCTAATAATTCATGCTTATGAATCTTCCATTTTCACTGATTGTTCTACTTTACTCTTCACGTCTCCTTCTGTTCGTTTAGTCTGACCTATGATTATTCTCCAATTGTATTCGAGAATTTTGAATCGATCTCTTGTACTTTTCATTTATCTGTGCCCGATATACTAAGCTCATGGTATCTTATGCTTCTAAATGTTCTGAATCTATTCAAAAACTAAAAACTAAAGGAAAGTCTTGGCAATTGCATTTAACTCACCACTTTGTAGTATATCTCAATTTCTTTTCAATCACTATCAAGTTTATTCATCAAGCGAGAATCTTTTACTATCTGAAAGGAAATATATTAATTGGAACGAAATGAACCAGAACTTTATTCAAAACCCGGTCTCTTGGTACTAATACTCATTTTGTTGTCTTATCAAATTAGATATCAATACGAACTTTGATGCTCACAACGTCCCATACTGAAGTCAACATCAATCATCTGTATTAATACCACCTTTTATATCCAACAACAAAGTATGTATCAGCATAACCCAGAAGACGGATCAAAATCTATTCTTCAATTTCTAACTTTTCTAATTCTTTTAATTATTTCCCAACAATCTTAATGGTATTCACTCTTTTTTTCTATTCAAAACATCTGTCCCTAAATGGACCTTTCCTGGTTGGTAGTTAACCAAGCAATCATAGCTCATAATCAATTATAACCAGAATTCATACCTTTGAAGCTGAGAATACAGTTGCTATTTTTTCAACTCTTCGCAGGCATATCTTCAGGCGTTCAACTTGGTCTTCCTTAGTCCTTGAATTAGCGAGGATATTATCAATAAATACAATCACACTATCCAAATACTCCTGGTACATTGTGTTCACTTAATCTTCAAACTTACAATTTCTGATAATCGACGCGTAACATCATACCTCCATTCTCTTTTTCCATGACCACTTTTGTGCACAGCGCAAAATACTCTTTATTTCATTATTCTTTCATTCCACATTTCTGAAGTTTTCCTTCACTCATTATTTCATCCCTATTGAGTTATATGATACAGGGCTTTTGACACCAGCTTGACTCTGTGCAGTAACCGGCGAGAAATTCTTACCTCATTTCCTGAGGTAACCTTGGTAAATCATTCGTTCGAACCTCCGGGACTTCACTTTAATTTTAAAGAATTCGGACATGAGATTCATTGTAACGTTCTTCTCTAGCAGTTCACCATTAATACCTTTGTTTAATCATTCCTGTTTACACGCATTTTTGGAACGAATTCCTATCTCCAACTATCGGCGTTTCACCTCATTCTCCTAACAGTTCTAGCACAACCAACGTTCCCAACTTGCATATTTCCTGGATTATTTATAAAATTTCTTTATCACCCTTTTGATTCAACTTCTTTTCTTTATTATTTCTCCATTGTCATTATTCATCATCTCTTTTAAACATAACAAATTTCTTTTTCTTAGTAATATTAATCTGTTTATTATTGGATAGGTCATTTCTGGAGTTCACACTGGAATGAAGGCTTTTATTTATAATATTTAAATTCTTACTAACAGAATTATCGAATTTCATCGGTAGCTATTTTCTTAGCCTTTCTTAACGCATCACGGATCGCGTATTTGACTTCTCTTCATTAACCAACATCTCTTTTCCCTGAGTTCACATGCGGACTTCATCAGTCTCCGTCTTACATTAGATGCTTGAATTTGTGAGCTTTCCGTTATTTTACAGCAACTTCCATTCAATCGCCATTCAAAAGATGTGTACATTCAAGTCCTTCTTGGAACGTCATTACGAATGATAACATCTCTTTGTTTTTTCTTACACCTTTAGTTCTTGGAAATAGTCTTCTCATTCGCATGTACCAATAACTTTATGTTCCTCTTATTTATCGAAAAGGGCGTATTCTTCTGGATAAATCCTCGCACATGTTTGCAGTAACATCTCGCTAATTGTACTAAACTTTCAGTTTATGTTAATACCGTTACTTTCTCCAAATTACTATTTCGGATCTGAAAATCATGTTAGAGCTTGACTCAATCTAATTGGAATCGATCTCCATTTAACTAACCATTAGTTGGTAAAGTTGATCAATTAACTCCTTTAATTGATCACTTAAACCAAGTGCTGACTAGCTAACTGAAATCAAAGACCAATTATATAAAGTCGGTTTGGTCATAACAACTTTCTCAAGAACCGAGATCGCAATCATTTGGAGTACTGACGAGAACGACAATATACTTCTTTATCCTTAAATATAGGGTAATTTCTGAAAATTTGGGCAGCACTTCCCCTACACCATTGACTACCAGTCGGAATCAAGACGACACCATCAATCAACCAAATCATCCACAATCATATCCACCGACTTCCGTCAATTAAAATCATCAATTCCCCCAAATCACATTTTATCATTTTGATCAGCATCTGACTGGCATAGCATATATCTTTTTAAATGGGAATTGGGTCTTACACCAACAATGATTAATATAACCATACCTTTCTCAGTTCTTTTAGAATATTACGAATTGTTATTAGTGAACTTAAAATTTGATTCCGCGATTCTTTTAATTTATTTCTGACCATTATTAATCGGTTTATTTCTTAATAACCGTGCATGGTCTTCATTATTATCATCGCAATCTGGTGGAAACTTAATCGTTATATCATTAATTCTTAAAAGGTTTCACAGTCGAATCACCATTGCTTCATCTCCACTTATGGTTCCGTATCAAACTTTCGTCACTGGTCCAGTTATGGGTATCCAATTCACCATAACTTATTTACTCAAATTGGAGAACCTCACAGTTTCTTGAAGAACACGTTCGAAATTTGGTTGTAATTAAGATTTCTCCTATCTTGAATTTTCACGATAAATATCTTCCCGCGATGAAGGGATGCTTCACGTCTTAATCGCATGTCTGAGGCATCATTCAGAATTCCCTTGATCTATGATTGTCATCCCGACACTCATTCTCCTTGCCCGACGCACACAACTTTACTTCCTTATTTTGTAATTAATTTATTTATTACGGTTCACTAACGATTCATTTCTCGTCAAAATCTTCCAATTTGAAGTGCATCGCGTTAACGTAATCTACGGTACTAAGGAGATCCCCGTAGCAAGAACAACTGTCTGACTTGATGTCTTCACCATGTCTACGTTGTCGGTGTATCCATTCTTCCTTGCTCGCAGATGTCCACCATTTATCGGCTTGCAATCATATCCTCCTTCGACACGTAATTCTACCTGTCACATGGGACTATTCCATTTCTTTTGTAATCGTCAAAGAACAGACACTATGCAAGAGGAGAGTTTGTGAATATGATTTTGATTGAAAAACTGAATAAGGAATAACGATGCAACAACTGCTTGGGAGGAGCTGTAAATAAATAAATTGAAGGAAGAAAAATGAGCGAAGATTTAGATGTGACTGAGACAACCATATTTGTACGCAAGATGGCCAGTCTTTCATACTATATGGCATACAGCACATGATCAGGTGGCGTCCCACCCGACTCTTCGTCATTTCGACAAAGCGTCATATCACAACACTGTTTGTCTGAATCAGGAATCAAGAATTTGAGAAGAGAAACAATTCAAAAGGAATACAATGAATTTTCTTTCATTTTCATCTCCTATGATTTATCAACAGAAGAGCTCATACGTACTCAAGACTCAAGAAGAACATATGCTATCATATTAAAAGAAAGAATGTCAGTGTTGATCACCTTCCATGCTTCACCTACATATGCCTTCAGGATCGTTCAAATACAGGTTCACGATTAGAGTCACATCATTGCTTCGAAATGTTGTCTGGAGATGTCTTCACATCAAATATTTTAATGATTCGACCATACGAACGTCCTTATGAAATTTATAATTATTACTTCTGACTTCATCTATGCCGCGTAGAATAACAATCTATCACGCAACGTCTCAACTTCGTCGATAGGAACATTATTATTCTCCAATCATCTGGAAGATTCTTTCATTTCCTTCATTCACCCTCTAACCGCTCGAATCACAATCTTATTATTTTAATAATTTCATGAATTAGGTAAATAATATTTTAACATGTTAATACAATTATTGATTTTATTAAACAAAGTTTACTTTCATTTTTTTCACGGAAAACTTTAAACTTCCTCCCTGCTGGTGGGTCTACTCGGTCCTTCGAACTAACAATACTGAGTCTAAATCCATTATCCTTTTAGGTCGTCTCCTGTTTATAATAACAAGAACTTAAGTAGGAATTCGACAACCAAATTGTAAAACTCATTTCATGCAAAAATCTTCTGAAAGTTGATTAAGAAAATCTTTTCTGAAATCTCATTTTAAAATTTTGAAAATCAAATATTTGGTCGTCATTACTATATAAATTACTTGCTATTCTCTTGATCCGCTAATAAATTTCTAATTAAAAGAATGCCCACATAAGGGTCTTTCCACTTCGGTATATTCTCTACTTCTCCTTGAATTCTGTTCGTATTTATTAGTTGACAAAACCTTGAGGTACCGTTGTATACCATTTTGTTCATAATTCTAATCCAATGCTGACGTCTGCTACCATATTTGATATTCCCGTTGTCGTCCTGGACGTTATACTCATGATCACTAACGCAATTCGATGTTTTGTCTGCAGATAGAGTCGTACCTTCATGCTAGTCTTATCTATATCTAATAAGGTAAATATCATTCCTTGCGTGGCTCCCGACAAGTGATAAGAATCTTCTCGCAACGGTGGTGCCTCCAAATCGTGCAACGTTGGTTCTTCAACAGCTTCCCTCAAGTCGCTGCCTCTGGAGTGAAGCTTGTCCTACTACCCAATTCTAAGTTAAATCGTACCAAAACTCACCTAGCCTCTCTTTCACAAGTTCTCACAAGGATCAACCGCATTTTCCTAAAAACAATATGAAAAGTAGGGTAACATACCCAGTCTCCGTCGATCTGGCCGATTCCTCATTACTGTAGGATCTGAGAACTCAATATACCTAGAGCGTTGCGATATTCTCCTAACACTTTCTCAACAATCCTATCTTACGAACTCCATATCGGATCTGCTAATCCTCACTCGCACTTAATTCGAACTCAAAATGAGTACGCCTAGGGTCCTTCGTATCTCATATGGCTTATCACTCCTATCTTACCCTCACCTATTCTTATTTCAGTGACCAATAACCTGTAGCTCTGATGCCAACTTATAACAACCCAAATCCGGAGTCAAGATTTGGTGTCACGAAATAATCTTTACATAAAATAAAAGAATATTCAATTAACCCCTTGAATCCGAATCGTTTACAAGTTCTGGTATGAAACAAAAATCTAACCTTTTATAACTCACAATAACTAGAACACAAGTTTAAATACCTTTATGCCAATGCCTGTGTCTTATTATCTCACATCTTCATCCTTTCGCAGCAGAGATCTCTCTCCAACTTCTGCTGTCTAATGAAAGCTATTCACTTTTATCTTTCTCTGCTTCTGAAAGAAATAAGAGTTTACAAAGCAAGAGTGAGCCAAAAATGCCCAACAAGCATATAATTTTGAGTTCCAAATATCAATAATAAAGGAAAATTCCCGGATAAAATCTCTTAACAATTTTAAATAGTTTTATTTATTCGAGGGAGTTGAGCGACTAAACCGTGGCTGTTACCAGCCCTTAGGTATAAATCCAAAAGTGACAAGCAATTCCCAGATCCATTTCTCGAATCAGGGTTTTGTCCAGTTTTTGGAATCATAAAACTTTCGAGAGAGAATGTCGTTAATGGCGATCGACAATAAATTAGACTGGACACTAGTTCGCACCTATACCCTGCTGTTCAGTCAGGATACAGTGCAGATCTATACGTACCTGGTTCGGTATTTATTTTTGGTCCACATCTTTGAAACTTGGTTCGGTATTTATTTTTGGAAAAGACGTATACTCGTCATTTTGAAAGCAGGGCAATCGATTATTTATAAATTATTTTGTCTCAATCGCACATAAGTTCATATAGTATAATTATATATGGTTATTCGACATCTCCGATAAGTGAGGGTTACACCCCCATATTTTCGGAATCAATTTCCCGAAAATCGGGCAGCGTTTCCTTTGTTTATCGGCCTATCCGTCGAATCAATTCGACGTCAATCAATATCAACAAACACAACGCAATCATCCAATTCACAATCCATACACCAATCCCAATCATAGATACCATTCAGTTATTAATTATTTTTATTCGTATTTTTATGTTTTTATTCGCAGGACTCTGATAAAAATCATCACCATCCACCGTCGGCTCGCCGGGGCTCATCGCCGACGGCGGCAAAATTTATTGGTACCTGAAAAATTCGGGTTTCCAAATAAATTTCACCGATTAATATTAATTTCTCGAACAAAAATCAATTTATTTTATTCACAGCTATCCGTCATGTATTTTTGTGCATAATTAATAAAGCGAAAATTGAGTCTGAATATCCGAATAAGGCAACAGCAAAATGATACAGTCAAACAGAACTAACAGGGACAACCCAACTGGACCGGCAAGTGGCCGGAAAACACAAAACGACAACACCGCCTCGCCATAGCCATACACACGCACACACCCAAGCAATTCACGCACACACACGCACGGTTTACACACACGCGCATGATTTACACATACACATGATACACAGTACACACACACAGAAATGCACACACAGCAGCACAGATATACAACATATATATACACGCAGGAGACACGTATACACACGAGTCCACACGCGCCACCCGCCTCACCGGAGTAGCGAAGGCGACGGCGGCTGAATAGGGGCGGCGGTCGGAGAAAAAACGGTGGCAGGAGCGGGGGAACTTACCCAAAACGGGAAAGATAAATCAGAGGAGAAAGAAGGAGGGAATCATAGAGAGATTCAGGAGGAAATAGAGAGAGAGGATCAAAGATGAGAGAGAGACAGAACCGACAGAGAGATTAAAAGTGAGGAAAGGGATTGGGGGATAAGTATACATCTCCTTATCTGTTTTAATTTCGATAATACCTCGATAACTCGATTGTTTTTCTGAAATTAACATCTTTATAAACTAATTTAGGGGTAAAATAACCGAACATTTTAAGGAAATATCTTTAAAATTTCCGGAATAAATAAAACCCAATAAAACAAAATTTTCATAATTTTTAATCCATATTTGACTCGCTATTTTATTCCCACATTTACCCCATTAACGAACGGATGTGCGGTTAAACAAAAGTCAGAAAATTTCCGAAATAATTTTAAAATTCGTGAAATATTTCTAACTTAACAAAATGAAATTTTCATGATTTTTGAAATATTTTGGAATTCAATACTGATTTTACAATTAAATGAAATCATAAAATCATTTAAAAACAAATAATCTATAAAATATTGATTTCTAAATTTATAAAGTCCTAAAAATAACAAATGAAATTATAACACAACAAAAGAAATTTTTGAAATAATTTTATCATTTATAAGAATAAATTTTCAAGAAAATCATTTTGAAATGAATTAAATTCATACAGCTCAATAATTAATTATAAAATTAATCTTCATGTCCTACAAATCACAAACAGTTAATAATACAGCAACACATAGCCGACAGACCCATCACATATCTTATTTATTTAATAATTCGATAATTTCATTTACGTATCGGATCCGAAAATAGGTTACTTAGCCGCTAAGTAACGAAAAAGACGATACGGTTTTAATACCAAATTTGGATAATTATCAAAACAGAGTTTCCTATAAAATAATTTATACAAAATAAGGTAATAAAGTCTCGCCTTTTGATAATATGGATTTTTTATCGATATATAAAATGGTTTGCGTATCAAAAATCTCACGTCGGGACTCGTACGGATCAAACCGTGCCCCGGATCGAAAAAGTCAAAAAAACGAAAAGTGTTCAGAATTATCAGATTAGGTTAGGAAGGAGTTTTCGGAAGAGTTTTGGGTTGTAAAAACGCAATAAAGGTTGAAGTGGGACGATTTCTGGTTCTAAAAAGTAATTTTTATAATTACGTGAAATAGTCATTATTAATTCTATAAATCCTTATAAAATTATATGATAATCCAAAAATTACCAGAACAATACTAAAACACTCTATATTTTATTCTGGATAATTAAAGATTAAAATATCTAAATTTTTATCAGAAATAAATATTAAATATTAATATCAATTATCAAATAATTCACCAAAATTTACATAAAATCACATAATGATTATTTATTAATAAAAATAATTACATAATATTTCTCAGACGTTACAGAAATGGGAAAATAGGGATAAACAAAAGCAATAATTTTGCTTATGTTGCAAATGCTCATAGAAAGAAGTGTGAAAATGTGGCTCTACAAATCATCTAACTCACCTTTGTAAAAAGGTTGTTAGCAAGCCAACTGAAGGAACTTGCAAATACAGTGAAGCAAATCCAAATGATCCCCATTCATTCCGTGACAACTTTGATTGTATTCCTTGCAACTTGAAAGTAATGAAGAGTTGCCACAAACTGAGAGTGAACCTTAAAGAAACAAGGAATGAGCCCACATCAGAAGGAAAACGTGCACAACAGTCACTGAATTCTATCTCCTCTAAAATAACTCATTCTACTTCTGCTGAACAAGTTACTAAGAAAAAACTACCTAACACTGCTTGGGTTTCCAAACACATTTAAGACTCATTGTGTGCAGGGCATAGTGTTGAAAGTCATCTGGATCATAGACAGTGGATGTTCCAGGCATATGACAAGTGGTAAAGTCCTGATATCACAATTTAAGGGAAAAGTTGGCCCTTTGGTGACCTTTGGAGACAATAACAAAGGATTCACAATGGGATATGGCAAGATTGTTTCTGAAAATGTTGTCATTGATGATGTAGCACTAATAGCTGGTCCTGAAGTGAATCCTCTCAGTGTTAGCCAATTTGCAGACAAAGGATTTGAAGTTTGATTCAACAAAGAAGAATGCACTTTTATCAGCAAGAAAACTGGTAAAGTTGCTCTAAAAGGAGCAAGAAAAGGAAGCTTGTTTGTTGCAGATCTGGACTCAACAAATAAGGATGGTATTCATTGCTTCTACACCAAGGCATCAGAAGAACAAAGCAAGCCATGTCATAAGAAGCTCTCTCACTTGAATTTCAAGGCAATTAACAACTTAGTCAAAAAGAAGTTAGTGAGAGGCATGCCCAAACTGGAATTTGCTCAAATTGAAGTTTGTGAAGCTTGTCAAAAAGGAAAGATGAAAAGATCTATTTACAAGTCAAAAATTGTGAATATTATAAGTGCACCCTTGCAACTTATTCACATAGATTTATTTGGGCCAGTGAATGTCTTATCAATTTCAAGGAACAGATATGCACTTGTGATGGTGGATGACTTCTCAAGATACACTTGGGTAGAGTTCATGTACTCTAAAGATGAAACCCCACACATCATAATTGAGCACATCAAGAAGATAGAAAAGTAGGCTGAAGATTATAATTGTGTGAAAAGACTGAGAAGTGATAATGGAACAAAATTCAGGAATGTTACATTAAGTGAATTCTGCAAAGGCAAAGGCATTGTTCAAGAATTCTCAGCTGTCAGGACACCTCAAAAAATGGAGTATTTGAGAGAAAGAATAGAACTTTGGTTGAAGCTGCCAGAACAATGCTGCAAGATGCCAAGTTGCCAACAAGTTTTTGGGAAGAGGCTGTTAACACTGCTTGTTACACTCAGAATAGATATCTCATTAACAAGGCACATGACAAGTCACCTTACTCAATCATGTCCAATAGGAAGCCTACTATAAAGCATCTTCATTTATTTGGAAGCAAGTGTTATATTTTGAAAGACAACTCTGAATATATGGGAAAATTTGACTCAAAAGTTTTTGAAGCAATTTTTCTGGGATATTCACTGGAAAGAACAGCCTACAAAGTTTATGTGACTGATCAAAAGAAGATTATGGAAAGCACATATGTGATCTTTGATGATGACAAATGTCCAGGCTTGAAATGCCTTGATGATAATGAAGCTGAAGCCCTGGCATTTGAAAACCTCAACATTGATAGTGACTCTGATGGAGAAGTAGAAGTTTATGCACATCATACATTAAATGAAGAGACTACTCAATAGGAAAATCATGAAAATGGAAACTCATCTCAAATACCTGAATTTGAGAGCACAAACTCAGGGGGAGAAAGAGAAGAATAATCCAGCAGTCGTACCAATAATGAGGAAAATAATGAAGGCACCAGTCAACAAACTCATACAAGGAAGTGGGATAGGAGTCACACTAAAGATGCAATTATTGGTGATCCTACTGCTGGTGTGAGGACCAGGAGTGCAACTGCTAATGAGTGCCTACATGCATATTTTCTGTCTCAAGTTGAACCTAAGAAAATTGATGAAGCTCTTCTGGATCCTGACTGGATATCTGCCATGCAGGAAGAATTGAATCAGTTTGAAAGAAGCAAAGTCTGGAAATTAGTTCCTGCACCAAAGAATAGAAGCATCATTGGAACAAAATGGGTGTTTAGGAACAAGATGGATGAAAATGGTATAGTTACTAAAACAAAGCAAAGTTAGTTACAAAAGGCTACTCACAAAAAGAAGGAATTGATTATGATAAAACTTTTGCTCCAGTTGCAAGACTTGAAGCTATAAGAATTTTCTTAGCATTTGTTGCACATTCAAACTTCAAAGTGTATCAAATAGATGTCAAATGTGCCTTTCTGAATGGTGAGCTAGAAGAAGAAGTTTATGTGCAACAGCCACCTGGCTTTTAAGATCCAAAATTTCCAAATTTTTTGTACAAGTTACTCAAGGCTCTATATGGACTAAAACAGGCACCTAGAGCTTGGTATGACACACTATCAGATTTCCTACTAAAGCATGGTTTTACTAGAAGAACCATAGACAAGACTCTCTTCTACAAGAAACATGATGAAGATATGATCCTAGTTCAGATTTATGTGGATGATATCATTTTTGGTTCTATTAATGAGAAGCTTTGCCAAAGATTCTCCAAGCTTATGCAAAGTGAATATGAAATGAGTATGATGGGGGAACTGAGTTACTTCCTTGGACTTCAAGTCATCCAAAGAAGTGATGGTATCTTCATCAGCCAAACTAAATATGTCAAGAATCTATTGAAAAAGTTTGGAATGGTTGATTGTTCACCTGCATCTACACCTATGTCTACTGCAACAAAGTTGGATGAAGATAAAAAGGGCAAGAGTGTAGATATCTCAAGCTATAGAGGGATGATTAGATCATTGCTTTACCTAACAGCAAGTAGACCAGACATCATATTTGCCACATGTCTATGTGCAAAATTTCAAGCCAATCCAAAATAATCACATTTGATGGCTGTAAAGAGGATTTTCAGATACTTGAAGGGAACTCCAAACTTGGGATTATGGTATCCTAAGGGAACTGGTTTTGAAGCTGTTGGTTACACAGATGCAGATTTTGCTGGATACAGGGTTGACAGAAAGAGTATCAGTGGAAGCTGTCAATTTCTTGGACAAAGACTTGTATCCTGGTATAGCAAGAAACAACAATATGTATCAACTTCTACAGCTGAAGCTGAATACATAGCTGCAGGAAGCTGTTGTGCTCAAGTGCTTTGGATTAGAAATCAGCTAATGGATTATGGCCTAGTATTACATAAAATTCCTATTAAGTGTGATAATACTAGTGCTATATCTATAGTAGCTAATCCAGTTAATCATTCTAGGACAAAACACATTGATGTAAGGTATCATTCCATCAGAGAACATGCTATAAATGGTACCATTGAGCTCATTTTTATACCAACAGAAAAATAATTAGTTGATATTTTTACTAAATCTTTGGATGAAGCAAATTTCACTAGACTTGTAGGTGAAATTGGAATGCTTAACTCTTCATCCTAAGGCAAGAACTCAGCTAATGTTTTGCAGCAGATTAATCTCCAGTAAATCAAAATTAATTTGATTAAATTGGAAATTAACTGAAATATGAATTATGAATATTTCAGAAATCTCTGCATATTTATTTTTCAAATTCAATTAACTTGGAATTTTTCATATTCTAAGTAAACTACTCAGTTGCTAATTTACATTCTTAATATGTAAAATTAAAACAAGGCAGAATTACAATAACCCAAAAGTATATTGAAAACTGAGTTCTCGATATGTATAAATTAACTTCTCGACAAGTCATGTTAGGACTTCTCGAGTGAGTCCTCGATAAGTCAATTTACTGACATCTTGAGTGACTTCTCGATAGGCTTAAAAGTGACTTATCGATAAGTCCTTGTAGAGTTCTCTAGTAGTGTTTATTCACAGAGTTCTCTACAAGTATAATTTTTGACTTATCAATAACTCAGAACTGAGATAATTTAAATTAATAAATTATTTTGGTAAAATACTTTTGGAAAATTTATTCTAATTTTATATTGAATTTATTCAAATAAAAGTTGAAATTAATTCAGTCCACTCTTTGGACAAACTGGGTACTTATTTGACATCTCGATAAGTCAAATTTGAGTTCTCTAAAAGAGTAATTTAAAATGACTTCTCGATATGTACTTTATTTCTCAAAATGACTTCTCAATGGACTAACTTCAATTGTCTATTTTTTGAGTTCTCGACATGTCATTTACTTTTACTATAAATACCCAGGCTTCCCCAATATTTTTTTTAACTTGGAATTTCGCAAAATTCTAAGCAAAATGAATATCTATTAATTCATATTCTAAATATATGAAGTTAATAAATAATAGATCAAAAGAAACAAAAAGTATGAAAAACTAAAATAATTTAATTCATAAATTATGTTCAGCAAAATACTTTTGACACACTTTGTCTATAATTACTCAGACTTATTGACACAGTTACGTGCTTATGTGCAATTTTTTTAATGTGAACTATGTTAGTCCAATGTAAGTAGGCTAGTGCATTATATGTGATGTTTTACGAATGCTGATAAATAGTTAAATTTATTTAACTATGTGCTAATCATGTGTTTTGAATTTATTCAAAATAATTCCTTATCAGTATTTGTTTTGATGAGTTAGCTAGTGAAATATTTTGCTGATAGGAGGGGTTACTTTTTGTGTAGGGAGTACTTGTTTACTTGCATGGGAAATAGTTATCCTAGAAAGTGAACTAAGATTCTTGAGTACTTGCATGGGGAATAGTAACTAGTCATTTCTAATTGTCTAGTTTCTCGTAAAGTATGCTTGTGTAATTATTACACTTATTAACCGGGTATTTCAAGAGTCTCTTGGTGTCTTTCTTTTCTCCCTCTATAAATTCAAAACTTTCACTCCTCTTTATCCATCACTACTCTCATTCTCAACAAACACCCTAATTTCAAAGCTCACCTCTTGTTCATCTCTCTCTCTCTAATGGATGCCCCAGTCTTCTACAGGCTTTTAAATGGAGTTTATCTACCTGTTCATCATCTGGATGATGACCAAGTTTACTTTAATCCTATCGGACTTCGTGTCCATATCAAGGGGGTTGTTTGCAGCCCTTTTGATGTTCAACTTGAGGTCTTCGATGAACTCTTGTGGGATGATCAGATCAGTTTCCTTTTCTTTGAGGGAGAGGTCTCTCTGGATCAGGAGAGACGTACAAGGGTGGCTGAGCAGCAACACCTTGCTGCTATGGAGTTGCAGGAGAGGATCATCTCTCTTGCACACTCCATGTCCAGATCTTACTAGCGTCGGGCAAGGAGGATAGAGGCCGAGAAGGAGAAGCCAAAACTAGAGTAGTTAGGATTAGGGTTTACTTGATGTAATATAAATCTTAATATACTCTGTGTTTATCATCAATGAAAATTTTTCTTCTTCTCTATCAATTTATTTTTGTTGTTTGTTGTTCATGTCATGATTGCCTTGTGTTTACAACTCCATTGATTATTATTTTTCCTGTCAAAGTGTTTACAACTGTAAATCTCAATACATATGCCTAATTAAAATTCCAAACAAAGACAAGTATATTCAATGCATTATACGTCCAATATAATCTACTCAGACAACAACATGAAGGTCAAATAATCAATCAACAGGTATTTGTGCTAAAACATTTCTAAACCGAAATGCAGTTCACTCAGACACAGCAACACAAACACAAACTCAAACACAATCCCACTCAGGTGACTCTCAAAAGAAACCTGTTTTACAAAAGGACAGCAATTTCACCATGTTCTTCAGATTGTTTTGTTGTTTGAGAAGAAAAACCATCACTAACATGGGAAATTCATCAGTTTCTACTGAATATCTCATGAACACCTCTAATGCACCTTCATGTGCAAAACAGTCTTCACAGACTGAAAAGGTTTGAGGGTAGTACTCCTGAGGGGGAGCTATCTAAATCCTCTCCAATTCAATTGGAGGTTCCTCTTGAAGGAACAACTCCCCTCATAACTCTAGCAAAAGCTGCCTTAACAGTCAAAGCTAGAAGTACAATTGCCTATGACAATGTCATGAGAAGGGCAAGTATAGCACATTTATGTGCCAGTGTGTTGCAAGACACACAAGGGTTTGAGACTGGTGTACATGATAGCAACCAAGTCAAATCCCCTCCAATTCAATTGGAGGTTCCCACTACAAGTGAGGGACAACACACTGTCAAAACCACAGAGCAATTTGTGAGTCAAACCGTGACCTTGGTCACAGGTGTTTCTGATGATTCATTCATCTTACAATCTCAAACTGGTATTTACTCTTATGATGAAATGAGTATGGTTAGACCTATATGGATTACCCTAAATCATATGATCACAGACAACTCTTCTCAGCCGCCTCTTATTTCTGTAAGTCAAACAACAATTGAGCCTTTCATATGAGAATGAGAGAAAAGATTGAGAGAAAAACAGAAAGTAAGAGAGGTAGGATCCTTCCTGGAAAAAGGAGAGGTAGATGAGTGTCTGAATTTAGTAATCCTTGTGAGGGAACTCTGACTCTCAAAAGTCATGAGACTAGTGCCGTGAGAAAGTAGTGAGACTACTTATTTAAAAGAACAGAGAGTTTAGGACTTTTGTTACTAACAGACTTCTTCTGCAAATCTAAGTTAAACTCCCATTCTACTTGATAAACTCATCACCATAGATCTAACTAAAGCTTGAAGATGCAGACAGTGCTCTAAATGAACAATGATAGCGGCTTGAAAATATACATCTAGCTGGATCTTTCTACCTGGAGATAATGTCAAAAAGGGGTAGAATATGTCTTAATTCCAAAACAGCTGATGGATGTTGATGTTGCCAGATAATAAAATTCTATTCTTCATAGGGGGGGAGAAGAATAAATCTAAATAGAAGATCAGATGGGGAGATTGAATTCTGCATTTAGCCAGAGTTTTGACGTCAACAATCAGAACTTGTGCATAATTCCATAATGAACAAGTTGGGGGAGATTGTAATATATAAGTAATGATGTCAAAGATTACTGGAGATAACAATATCATTAGTGTCACTAATCAAAGTATGAAGCAAACCAATGGACATCTGATCTGAGGAGGAGATTAATGAACTGTTATTTTAGTAATCAGTGAAGCTTGGGGTCAACCCTAAGTAAGTTGTATTGTTATCTTAATTTGTATTTTTTACTTGTAACACTTAAAGTCTGTAAAAATGCAAAGGAGCAGACTGGAGTCTTTTTTCTGAAATATTATCAAGCCTAAGGAATCTATCTGGAAGAAGATCAAGAAGATCATGCCTCAGAAGAATTTTGAAGAAGCTTGGAGTTGAATAAATTTGTTTGAAGAAAAATTTTAGTAAGTCAAGATCTCTACAAGTCACAGATTTAATGTTATAGAGAAGTCATTCGAGAACTCCAAAATGGCTTATCGAGAAGTCATGCTAGCTACTAGAGAACTCAGGAAGATATCAACAAGCCAAATTGAAGAACTGAAGATTGGAGATATCGACAAGTCATTCCTTCACTAGAGAACTCAGAGTTATCGACAAGACTACATTCAGTAGATAACTCAAAGTTATCGATAAGTCAAGTTCCACTAGAGAACTCAGAAATACCGATAAGTCAAAATTCACTAGAGAACTCTGAGATATCGATAAGGTGAATTTTGACTAAGGAACTCTGAGATATCGACAAGTCAAGAAGCCACTAGAGAACTAAGACTTATCGATAAGTCAAAGTGTAAATGTGAAGACTAGAGATCTCGACAAGCTAAAGACCTCTACAAGCCAATCTAAATATAGAATGCTAGGGATCTCGATAAGCCTATATACTTATCGAGATGTTAAGTATTCTATATACCTAAACTGGAGATCTCGATGTACGGTCTCAAAGTACAAGGTTGCAGATCAGTTCAATATCCAAGATAAATAATCAACAAACAATCCAACAGTTGGATTGACAAGTCTACAAAAAGCAGCTTGAAGAGTGTGCAAGATCAATGACAAAGATTAACTGACAGAGGAAGATTAAAGTGAACACGGGATGCTAAAGTTATGCTAAGCCAGAAATGGAAGATCTTCCTTTCTATAAATAGAAATGACAATTGACAGTTTAGAAAAGTTAATAGCATGTTTTATTATCTACTGTGTAAACTAGCAGTTAACTGAGTTATAAAGTTAACACTGGTCCTTTAGTCAGTTGTAACAATTTAGATCAGATTTCTTATAACACTCTCAAGAAGAAGCTGAGCATTTTAACACCAAAGAGCTTAGAAATTTTGTAGCAAAATAGTCTTAATTTTAATATAAAATTAAGTGAGTTTTGAAGATCTGTGTTCTTTACTTTCTGCAAGTTTAAATTCTGTAAGAACACTTTTCTCCACTAGATTTAATTTACTTTGTTCAACCATTAACTTTTAAGAAAAGCCTAAAAACAGTAAAACACATTCACCCCTGTGTGTTATTCATTACCTAACAATATTGAACCATGAAATTAATGTAGTCCATGTATTAGTAACAGAATCAAACAGAATATAAAATATAATAAACTACATGATATACTAATTATACATAATATAAAGATATTAAAATTTTCAAATATGTTTGATCTTGATATTACAAAACCATGGACTTATCTGTGTAAAAGAATCACACAATCACGTGGACATTATATCACTTAAATTATTAAAATAATAAAATACATAAATCGCACTGATGGTTGTATACAATTTCCGATTATTAAATTTAATTACTTGTGATGACTACCAACTAGTAATGACTACATACTAGCTTAACACATTAATATGTAAAAACCTATAAAATGAATATAGTGCCAAGAGAACAAGTTAGCGTACATGTATCACATCCATATTTAATTCAAAGTGATACTGCTGGTAGGAGTAAAAAGTTCAAACAGTAATATAGTGGACATGAGATAATAGTGATTAGCAGTCAAACCTTATGTTGGCTAATCAAGACTATGTCCCCTTGTTTTTCCTATTACCCTGGTTCTCTTTTCATGCGGCTGTTCTATGGTTTTATTACTAATCTTTCTTAGCTACTAGCACAATAACAGAATGGATATATAATGGAGTAGATATCCTACAATTTTTAAAATTTTATTGATTTATTAACTAAGCATTCAATATCAATCCTTTTCTTTTTATTTCTAATTGATCAATGAATATAATAACTTATTATTATTCTAAATCATATTATTATTATTATTACTATTATTATTATTATTATTATTATTTAAAATACATTAAATCATGTATATTATAATATTCATTTTCCAGTAAAATGATACACGCACTCATTTACGTGTAATACACGATAAGTCGTTTCGATCATATTTTCGTTTCGTTGTTCGTTTCGTTGTTCTATCAGCATCAATACATGTACCACTTTCAAACACATCAAACTACAATAAAGTATATTCATATAATCATTTTTAATTCCAAATAAATTCATACTTATTCATAAAATACAATACACGAATTTTCCGGATATTACAGTTACAATCTATGTGCTCTCAAAAAAATCTTCACTGCTGCTTGATCAACTCCACATTGTTCATAACATCTATGGGTTAGACATGTTGTTGCAAAAACTGGAGATTCCACCTCCTGAAAATCCCTTGGAGATTTTTGCTCGAGATAAAGTCAGAAGAAGACTTGACAAGCTAAAAGAACTTAGTAATGAAGATAAGCCTGACGATGTCTCTCATCAACAATCTGCACAAGCTTCGGAGTTAAAGTAGAGAGTTTTCAAAACAAAGATTACTCTACCAAAATCCACTCAAGAAGGAGAAGGAAGCCAAGGTAAGAAGCTTAAAAAGTCAAGATCCAAGATGACATAGTCTATTTGTTCAGTCTAGTGGAACATTTTTTTTCTTGTACTTGCATTTAAGAAATCTAGAATCGTATATGTGATCCAGAACATACTTAATATTATTTCCCGCATTTAGTAATTACTTTTTCTTTATTATTAGTTGAGTTATCCTTTAAGGATTTTCTTATCGAATTCTAATAATCAAATAAGGGGAGATTGTAAAGCCTAATATAACGTAATATGTAATTGAGGAAATATAACTCAACATGAACCAAAAACAGGTAAATAATATTAACTGTGAAGTACATGAATCCAGAAGATGAAGATTGGATGAATATAAAGAATCAAAATATGGAATTAATGCACTAATTCTGTAACCAGGTCGTGGAAAGAAGTTCATTAATATGTTCAAGCCTTTGTGAAGAATAAAAGATCAAAGGAGAGAGTGACAAGGAAATGCACTGATTCAAAGTATTAAAGATCTCGGGATTTTAGTGGACTAATCTCAAGAAGCTACAAATGACATACATCAACTAAAGAATTAAATAGAACAAAATGAATCAGCTCAATGTTAGTCGTTTGTGAACCGGACCAGTGCATTAAATGGCAGCAAATCAAAAAATGATTCATTAAGTTTATATCAGAAGAATTCAGTAGAAGACAGTACTTGGCTTGAAAAAACTGAAGAACAAAAGAAATGTAAGAGGCCAGAAATTGTACCAAGGCAAGTTATCTTGAAAAGTGATTTTGTTAGAGCCCAATTCATATCAAGCCCAAAGGCCCAAATCTGCTAAGTCTAAGTCTACTAATCGACAAAAGATAAAATAATAAGAAAACCATACTAATTGATCACTTGAAGTGTCAATTTGTATATTTTACTAATCGGCAACACATGGTCAATTTCTGGAAATTAACAATTTCGATTTCTAAGAAATCATTGTTGATATCTAGAAAAAGAAAATGTCAATTTCTAGAAACTACACAGGAAATTAGTAGAATAAAGA
This sequence comes from Apium graveolens, assembly GCF_009905375.1. Lineage (NCBI taxonomy): Eukaryota > Viridiplantae > Streptophyta > Magnoliopsida > Apiales > Apiaceae > Apium > Apium graveolens. The sequence goes on from NC_133650.1 coordinate 57,587,863, forward strand.
AGAAAATATGTGTTGTCGATTTATGGGTTTTTTCTGTCGATTGGTCAGAGAAAGTAAGCAAAATCAGATGCACGGTTGATGTGATGCCATGTGTCCAAAGGTTTTGTAGACTACACTGAAAAGAAGTAGAAGTGAAATAACTTTTGCATTCATTTTCATCAGCAACCAACTATATTTTATGAGAGCACCATTGAAGATAATATTTATTAAGCTTGTAAACATACCGTTATGATGTTCAATTTGTTGTAGTTAGTCATTATTGATTAGAGTGTAACAATCGTAAGATTTATATTAATAAAATAATATATTTCTCAAATTATTTTATGTCTATTTTTTATTTCATAATTTTAACGAAGAACTTGAAATGAATCAATATGAACTATAGGTATCGTATTCAACCCCCCTTTACAATACTTTGGTACTAACAGAAGTTCTTGATGAAGTATGAAAGGAAGAGACTATCAACAACACCAAAAGAATATAATATTTTCCAAAGAGAATCACTATCTTTGTTCTAACTAGAAAATCAACAATGTTTCTTAGTCGTCTTCACAAAGTCAGGAACATCAGATATATTTAATTAATGATGAAATAGCGGAATAATCCACCTCCAAATAATGCACTTGAGATTGAAGCTTCTGACTCTGTTTAAAGAAGACTCAACAAACTTCTTAAAAACCGGATAGAAGAGGAGAAAAGAGAATTTCACCAACAAACGACACAAGCTTTTGAGCTAAAGAAGAAAGCTTCAAAGAAAAAGTCTGTTCAGACTAAATCCACTCAAAAAGGAGAAGGAAGTTAAGGCAAGAAGCTGAAGAAGTCAAGAACGAAGAAGACATAATTTATTTGTTCATTCTAGAGGAACACTTCTTTTCTTGTACTTGTATTTAAAATATCTAGAACTGTATATGTGATCCAGAATGAATTTAATATTATTTCCTTTATTCTAATATTTACTTTTTCTCGATTATCAGTCGAGTTATCCATTGGATTGTCGAACTCTAACAATCAAATAGGGGGAGATTGTAAAGCATAATGTAACGTAATATATATCCGAGGGAATATAACTCAAGATGAAAAATAAACAGGTAAATAACATTAACTATAAAGCAAGGAATTCGGAACACAAAGCTTGGATAAATATAAATAATCAAAACTTGGAATTAAAGCTCTAAGTCTATAACCAAGTCATGGAAAGAAGTTCATTAACATGTTCAATCCTTTGTGAAGAATAAAAGATCAAAGGACTATGAGTTACAAGAAAATGCATTGATTCACAATATTAAAGATCTCAGGATTTCAGTGGATTCACCTCATGAAGCTACAAAGGACAGACACAACTAAAAATTAAAAAGAGATAAAGAAGATTCAGTTCTATGCTAGTCGTTTGTGAACCAGACCAGTGCATTAAACGCCATCATACTAAGGAATTAACCTTTTAGTTTAACCAAGAAGAAATTAACTGAAAGCAACTTCATTTGACAAACACTTTAGTGAAAAGAAGAATTAAATGAAGAATATAAAAACTTTAAGGAAAATTCTCTGTTGGATTTATTAAAAATAAGCTTATTAAATACTAGAATAAAAAATGTCAATCCCATATAAAAAGAGGCTCAACATGTCGATTTCTAGATTAAACATATAAGGTTCACAAGTCTAGTAATCGACAAGACATTCTTTAGCTTGTCGATTTCTAGAAATTGGCTTTGTCGATTTTTAAGAAATCAGCTTGTCGACTTATAGAATTTTAGTTTTGTCGATTTGTGGAAAATAAATGCAAGTGAAAAGAAGTTGTTGTCGATTTGTAGAATTGAAGCAAATTCAAGAATGCTTGGCTGATATGAAGCCACATGTCCAAATAAATTCAAAGTCTACACTTAAGTTAGTGAAATGCATTTACTACTAATTGTCTTCCTCAGCAACCAATTGTATTTTTACGAGAGCTCCATTGAAGGAAAAATTTATTAAGCTTGTAATCATACCATTATGTTGCCGAGTAGCTAATCGTAATTGATTAGAGTAGCTAATCCTGTTATTTTATTAATTGGTTATAATAAAAAAATATTCTAGAATTGTTTTATGCCAATTTTGATTCCGTACTTTTAGCGAAGAACTTGAAATAAATCAAAAAGAATGTGTAGGTATTGTATTCAACTTCCCCTTCTACGATACTTTGGGAATAACACTAAAGCAAGCACCAAGGGAGTGGTATGAAACCTTGTCAAAATTTCTAATTGAAAATGATTCCACAAGAGGCATGGTGGATAGGACATTATTTTACAAGAAGCACAATGACGATATCATACTGGTGCAAATTTATGTTGATGATATTATTATTGGATCAATTAATGAAAAATATATCAAAAAATTTCTAAGTTGATGCAAAGCCAGTACGAAATCAGCATGATTAAAGAGTTGACTTATTTCTTGGGTCTTCAAGTTCTTAAGAGAGCTGATGGAATCTTCATCAATCAAGACAAGTACACTAGAGATCTATTAAAGAAGTTTGTCATGAAAAATTCATCACCTTCAAAGACTCCAATGTCAACTACAACCAAGTTTGATAAAGAGGGTTGGGAAAAGTGTAGACATCAAGTCACATAGAGGAATGGTTGGTTCTCTATTCTATCTCACCGCTAGCAGACCATATACCATGTCTGCTACATGTCTCTGTGCAAGATTCCAGGCGAATCCCAAAAAATCTCATCAAATTTCCCACCAAGAGGATATTTAGATACTTGAAAGGGACACATAACTTTGGCATGTGGTATCACAAGGGAACTGGACTTAATCTCATTGGCTTCACTGACTCTGACTATGCTGGATGCAAGGTGGATATGAAAAGGACCTCAGGGGGATGCTGGTTTCTAGGACAAAGGTTAGTGTCTTGGTCAAACAAAAAGCAACCATCAACATCAACTTTTACAGCTGAAGCTGAACATATTGTTGGTGGTAGTTTCTTCCATTAAGTGCTTTGGATTAGGAATTAATTGATGCATTATGGACTTGTATTGGAACATATTCCAGCATATGTGACAATACCAGTGCAGTATCCATTGTTCATAATCCAACTAATAACTCCACTACAAAACATATTGACATAAGGTATCATTTTATCAGGGAATATGTTGAAGATGGTACAATTAATGCAATGTATGTTCTAACAGAAACATAATTAGATGATATTTTCATTAAGCCTCTGAATGAAGCAACCACTAACAGGTTGGTAAGTAAAATTGGAATGTTAAATCCCTCGTTCTCAGGCTTTAAGTAAAATCATCAGAAAATTGCTTTGTTGCAGTATATTTTCACATTACTAAATAATTTATATTTACTTGTGAATATAAGCTGAAATATATGTTATAAATATTTCAAGATTCTACTGCATATACATATATATATACATACATACATACATATTTATTTATATTAGTCAAAAATATTTAGAACTTACTCCGTGGTATTTTTTGAATATTTGTGACTCATTTACTCAAACTAAACAAAGAAATGATTTAATAGAAATTACAATGTTTGAATATTTATGGAAAATTATCAATTCTTTGGCATCGAATTCATAAAAGTGACTTCGCTATATGAATTTTTCTTCTAGCCTCAGAGTACTCGATATAGTTATTTTTTTACTTTATCGTCTAGTTCATCTTTGGACTGCACTATATAGTTCTTTTTTACTATGCGATCTAGTTCAATTTTGAATTTGCTATATTTGGTATGTGGACTTCGTGACATCAAACTATGTGATACACTTTTTGTATCTATATCATTCATGTTCACTATTTATATATCATCCAAACTCTCAATTCCCTTATATCGAGTACTCAATTTTTAAACAAATCAAAATCTTCCAAAATCTAAACCAAAGATTTCACAAATCTCTTCATCAAATAGCACTCAAACCAACACCCAAATCTTACATAATCCATACCTCAACAAACTACCTCACTTTTTTAGGTATTAACGAAGTCAAAGACTAGTACAAGTACTCCGTTCAATTCCTCAACAGCCCTTATCTGAAGGATGCTGTAAATGCAAATCTCACACTCTATGTGAAAGTCTTAGAAAAAATTTGGAAGACTTCTACTTGTGCTGAGATTGCACTAGAAAATGGGTTACCTAAAATAGAACTTTCTTAAAATATCAAGGGAATTTGGTGATCTTCAACGAGGATAATATTAACAAAGCCTTAAAATTTCTTACCAAGGACTTTGTAGCTGAAGCTACTGAGGAGGAAATGGTTGATTTTCTTGATTTCATCATATACTACAATGGAATCAACATGTCCCAACTCAACATGAAAAATGTTAGGAAATTGTTATTCCCTAACAATACAACAAGAATTACAGAAGGGGGGTTGAATGTAATTCTGGCTTCTTTTTGAGATTTTTAAAATTGTTCTAACTCAATAATATATAAGTGTCTGATAGTGAAGCTTGAATAGCTCACAGCTGCTTTTTACAAGTGAACAAACAAATTACAGAGAAATTCTTAACAGTTACAGCCTTTTTTATTTCCATTCTAAAATGTGTTTGCTTAGTTATTTATTCTACTTGCTACACTTGGTTTATATATCACCAAGTTTACATGGTAATAAGATGGGATAATAAAACAAAACCTATCAAGTCTAAATCCATGCTGCTTCACTACTCCATTCCAGCATTTTTGAGTATCTTCATAATAGCATGGAAATTGTAATGCTTCTTTGTTCTCAAAACCCTGCTAAACAGGCTGCCACATTCCTTTTGTAAACACCCGACGCATGTGACTGTGTTGTCACTGTCAACAGATATTTGAATTGATCATCCATCGGGTACATGCTTGTTATCCGTCGGGTAGTCTTGTTGATCATCTGTCGGGTAGCTTTCTTGATCATCTGTCGGGTAGCTTTCTTGATCATCCGTCGGGTAGCTATTTGACACTTGACTCAATTTCATTTATGCATAATTACAAGACATCTAATATTTACAATTAATCAACCTATTCTGCATATCTACTAGTAGTCAACATGACTTATATGCTACTACAGAATCTACACAAAGTTGTTTGCAGAAATGTGCTACATTACTTATTGTTACATAAGCTACTCACCCGGTGGATATCAATTAGTCATCCACCGGGACTATATTGAATCATCCGTCGAGACTATAATTGATCATCCGTCGGGTGCTACAAAATTTACTAAGTTAAATTTACTAAGATGTTTTGTTTAATTTATCATCAAGTTCACAACAGATTCCTAACAATCTCCCCCAATTTATGTCTACTAGAATTGTAGCCATAAATTAAGAGAAACTTGATGATAACAAAGCATCCTAAAAATACAGATTGAAAAATAGTAGATAATACTGAAAAGTGCTACAATATTACTGAAAATTGAACAGTGTAAAGTACACAAAGAAATTGCTCACAATTGTTATCAAGGTGCTCCTCTAGTCTGAGCAAATAGATTTATTTCCTTAATTGTCTGGATTTTTTCCAAGCCTTCTATTGTTTTCTTCAATTTGATTCTGGAGTTGTCTGTGGAATTCAAGTTCATCAGCTTCTGAGAGATCTAGCATTCCTGCAGTTCCAAAAAAGTCTCATTGCTAGAGATACTCAATTGGTCTTCCAATATGAAGAATCTTCTAACTTCTTTTTAATCCCTTAATTCCATCAGCCAATAGGGACTCAGATGCACTCTCTTTCCTGTAAAGGGAATAGATACAGTTTTTGGAAGTGCATCTTTGGCTCTAATACTCCTCAGCTCCTCAATCTTCTTTAGAACTAGTCTTCTTGTAGTCACATTATAACCAAAATTCTTTTTGAATGAAGAGTAGACCTTTATTAGCATAGATTGGCTTTCTAGGAGAAGCCTGTGAAGTGGCCATATGATCTCTCTTCCTCTCTTGTATTTGAATACCAGCCTTTCAGGGTGATGTCTGTGAGCATCAATTCCTCTAACTTCTTCCAATTCATCTAAGTAAAGGTTTATGTCAGAAACTCCTTGATGTCACATATGTACAACATGTCTCCCTTATTGACTGTAAATTTAGCTTTGATTGAGGTCTTGGATTTGAGAATCACAGGCTTCACTTTTTTTTTTGCTCTTGTCTTTGTCTTCTTTGGCTTGAAAATAGGTAAATTTAGCTCAGGATTTGGAAAACTATCCCAGTCTACTGGCTCATCCTTAGGAATAATTGGCTCACCATGAATATTCCTTGTTGGATCCACCACTTTGAATTCTTCAAATACCACAGAGGGTTTTGATGTTTGAGTTGTAGTTGTAGGCTTTTTGGGAATAGAGTCTTACTTTTCCACATCACTGAAGTCCAATTTTCTCTTGATTCTTTGCTTGTACCTTGGTTTCTCTGCCTGTTGAGGTTCATCTTGCACTTTCTGATTTTGAGGTTCAGCAATCACAGATGGTTGTGCAGAGATCTCAGTTGTAGTCTTCACAGCTTGAAGTTTGGCTAAGATAGCAGCTTGCTCCTTCTTTTGTTTGAGCTTCTTAGTATCTAAGGCAGCTTGCTTCTTTTCTTGCCTTATCCTCTCTTTCTCTTCCCTTTTGGCTTCTACAAACTGAGGGTGTCCAGCCACCATACATATTTCTTTACCATTTCTGTAGATCTTTGCAATTCTCTTTTTAAGTGTTGAATCTGCTGGATCCTTGTAAAATGTAATTGACCTTGCCAATAGCTTCTTCTCATCTGGCCTAGGTGTCTCATACACAGTATACATAGGATTCTTGTCTGAAAACTTTGGATAGTTTCTTTTAGGCTTCATGATTAAATTTGCTTTTGGAGATTTGATGCAGGAAGTTTGACCCTTTTCCAGATAGTTCATACTTATGTCATTCACAGAGATTTTCATGACTTGAGAGTGATGACTAAAGAATTTATCTGGTTTCTGAATTGGCCCAAACTTTTGTTGAATCTCTGCATCTATCCTTCTCCACTTTTCTTTCAATTCCTTCTCAGCTGCTATATCAATCTTTAGCAGTTTGTCATCTATGTTCAGTTTTGTTGCTACAAAATTTATGATATCAATGCTGTCCAGAGCTGGTGGCTTTGTGAAAGCAATTGTTGGCACAATCACTTTGCTGACTTGTATGTTTAGTTGTAGCTCCCCCTCACTTGCACCTTTCTCCCCCTTACTTGAGCTTTTTTCCCCCTTTTTGTTAGCATCAAGTTGTTGAGTGGAGGGAAGTTGAGCAGCCACCAACTGTTGGAGTAGAGCAGTTTGAGTTTCTTGATTTGTAAGTATCTTGGCCATTGACTTCTCTACATCAGATAATCTTGAGTCCATGGCCTCAACTTTTCTATTGAGATCAGTTTCCTTCCTTAGCTTATGAGCTATTTCAATCATGGTAGTTCCAGGCATTCTAGCATCCAACCTTGCTATGAAATCTTCTTTTACTTCAGAAATTTCTTGTTTGATTTCATCTACACTTTGACTGCGATGAAGAGCTTGGATTTTGTGTAGTTGAAATGCTTTAAGGTGAGCTGTAAGTAGCTTCTTTGTGCTGACATTATTAGATGATTGAATTGTTGCTTGGGTATCATGGATCAGCTTAAATAGAATTGATTGGAGATGTGAGTAGGAACAATCTTTTGTTAGCATCCAGGCTGGAGTGTCTGTATCTCCCCCTATGCTCATGTTGTCTTCCTCATCATCCCTACCAGCATCTCCAAATAAATATTCAGCCAATTCAAAATCACTGCCAGTGTTAGAAGGCATAGCAGTGATTGCATCTTTTGCTCTTTGTAGAGATTGTGTAGTGTGCACTAATTGTAGCATCCTTTCAGCCTCCTCTATGCCCTTATTAGGAATATGTGTATTAGTTTGATGATAAGTTAAACAAAACACTTAAGTAGAAATCTAGTGTTTGTAGCCTCAATGGATAAGACCATTTTGGCTATCCGTTGAAGGAGTAGCTTTACTTAGAAATAAGTTTAGTATTGTAGCACATTTCATTCTCTGTATTTAAGTTGTAATTCTTAGATGTTGTGGGAAATTATCAGTCATGTTGACTACTAGTGGATATGCAAATAGGAGGGCTAATTGTAAATATTTCATGCCTTGTAATTTTGTATAAATGAAGTTGTATCAACTGATGTTAAAGGCCTTCAATGGATGAGAAACAAAGCTTCAACGGATGTCTCTAAAGCTTCAACGGATAACATCCATCAACGGATGAGTGCTCCAACGGATAAAGCTTCAACTGCTAATGCATCAACGGATAAAGCTTCAATGGATAAAGCATCAACGGATGAAAGCTTCAACGGATGCTTTGTTCAATTAGCAGTTGATAGTGACAATTCATAAGCTGACAGATGCACATGGGTTGACAGAGACAAACTGGAATGTGGCAGCCTCTAGGAGGAATCAAGAAAATGCAGCATTTCCATTCTGGTGCAAACAAGGAAGTATTCAAAGATTCACAGCTAAACTTAAATTACATTGGATAGAGAAATGAAGAAGAAACATGTGAAGAATCTTTTAATTGTATTTTACAGTTTTGTCTTCACTTGTAAATTTGGTGTTATATAAACCAAGTAGCAGCTAGTAATTAGAGTGTGAATTTTCCAGAGCTGTTTAGAAAAATCCAGAGAGAAAATCATCTAGTTTGTACTAGGATGCAGCTGTGATTTAATTCTTTGAATCACAGATTTTCTGAAATAACACATCTCTGGTGGAACAACAAATCCACCAGAAAAGTTTTTAAGTCTGTTGTGTTCTTTACATTTGTGTTTGAATATATATCTGTCTGCATTAGCTGAAAGCAATTCACACACACTTGTTCATTAAAACACATAGCCTAGAAACTGCTCAAAACTTGAAAAAGTTTTGAGATTTACATTCAACCCCCCTTCTGTAAATCTCATTGTTAGTTCACTGGGAATAACAATTGGTATCAGAGCAAGCTCTTAACATACAAAGAGTTTAAAGATATATTCTGCTAACATCATGAGTAAGAAGGATATTGGTGTAAAGATTCCAATCCTGGAAAGAGATAACTATCATCACTGGAAAGTGAAGTTGCATTTACATCTTCTCTCTCAAGATGAAAGCTACATCAACTACATTGAAAATTGTCCTCACATCCCTCACAAGGTGGTCACAGCTGCTACTGCAACAGTTGCTGTTGGACAGTCTATTCCCTAGCCAAAAGCAGAATGGGCTGTTGAAGATATTGAAGAGGTTCACAAGGACAAGAAAGCCATGAACATTCTGTTTAATGGCCTAGATCAAGATATGTTTGACAATGTCATTAACAGCCAAACTGCTAAGGAAATTTGGGATACTGTGCAACTTATCTGTGAAGGTACTGAGCAAGTTAGAGAAAACAAAATGCAACTTCCCATTCAACAGTATGAATATTTTCATTTTGAAGAAGGAGAATCATTGAATGACACCTTCAACAGATTTCAGAAATGGTTGAATGAATTGAAACTGTATGGCAGAGTGTACCAAGTTAAGGACTCCAATTTAAAATTTCTGAGGTCTCTACCAAAGGAATGGAAGCCTATGACTGTCTCTCTAAGAAATTCTCAAGATTATAAGGACTTCACACTTGAAAGATTATATGGAATTTTGAAGACATATGAACTTGAGATGGAGCAAGATGAGCTGTTGGAAAAGGGAAAGAGAAAAGGAGGATCAGTTGCACTTGTAGCTGACAATGAGAAGATTGAAGCCATGAATGAGGAAAAGACAATACCAAGTCTCAAAATTGGCACAAGCAAATCAGAATCAAGCAAGGGAAAGGAGCAAGTAGTTGAGGATGAAGACAATTCCAGTCAAGATGACTCTGATGATGTTGATGAACATCTGGCTTTTCTGTCCAGGAGGTTTTCAAAGATGAAATTCAGGAAAAATACAAAATTCACTAAGTCAAACAAAAACATGGTGGACAAATCTAAGTTCAAATGTTATAACTGTGGCATTAGTGGACACTTTGCCAATGAGTGCAGGAAGCCAACCTCTGATAAGAAGAAATTTAAGCAAGTTGATTACAAAAAGAAGTATTTTGATTTGCTCAAACAAAAGGAAAGAGCTTTTCTGACTCAAGATGATTGGGCAGCAGATGGAGTCAATGAAGATGATGATATGGAATATGTCAACCTAGCCCTGATGGCTAATTCTGATGAAAATGAAACTAGTTCATCAAGCAACCAGGTAATTATTAATGATCTCTCTCAGCTTTCTAAGATTGAATGCAATGAAGCCATAAATGATATGTCCAATAAATTATATCATTTGCGTGTTTCCCTTAAATCACTAGCTAAAGAAAACACAAGAATCAAAGAGAATAATATGTTTTTAAGTGATAGGAATGTTGTGTTAGAGAATCAGGTAATTGAGCTTGAAAAGATTAAAATTAAATGCTTGACTGTTGAAAGTGAACTAGAAGAAGCTGTTAAGAAAGTAGAAATTCTTTCTAAACAGTTAGAAAGTGAGCAAGAGGTAATCAAGGCCTAGAAAACATATAGGGATGTTAGTGCTCAGATTGTCAAGGTTCAGGGAATTGAATCATTCTGTGAGAATGCCTGGAAGAAAAACAAAAAGGAGTTAGAATTAATTGATGGATTGTCAACGGATGTGGAATCAACGGATGATGAAAGTTATCCGTTGAAGGAAGAAAAAGAGCATCCGTTGAAAGCTCATCAATTAAAACAGGCAAGTGATTCTAAAAAGAAAAATCTCAATAAGAAGGTTGGTTCAACTTTCAAGAACTTTGTCAAAGAAGGAGCTAGCACATCCAAAGATGCCAGTAAGGTGAATATAGGACACATGACTTTAGATCAGTTGAAAAATAGGCTTAAATTGGTTGAGGATAAAAAGGAAACTAAAAGAAAATCTAATAGAAATGGGAAGGTAGGGATTAACAAATACAACAATTACACACCTGATAAATATGCTCCTAGAAAAAGCTGTGTGCATTGTAAAAGTGTTAATCATCTATCTGATAACTGTAAATCTGTTAAGAATGCTCCCATGCCTTTAACTCCCTCCATGCCTAACATGTCTATGTCACCTCTGCATGCTATGCCTGTTATGTCTCATCAGAATCCTCATGCACATTTTGCAAACATGCCATATGTTAATAATCCCTATTTTACTGCATTCAGTATGCCTCAGATGCTATACAACATGCCTATGTGGAATAATATGTTTGCACAATCCATGCCTTATCAAATTCAATCAAATGTGCTAAATGATTCTGTGACTAACCCTACACTTCAACCAACTACATCTGAGACCAAGGTTGACCCAAAGTTACCTAAGTCAAAAGATGCAGGAGGAATGAAGTCTAGGAAAAAGACTAACAAGGCTGGACCCAAGGAAACTTGGGTACCAAAATCAACTTGATTGATTTTGTTGTGTGCAGGAAAAAAGAAGGAATCTATGGTACTTGGACAGTGGCTGTTCAAGACACATGACAGGAGATTTCACCCTGCTCATAGAGTTCAATGAGAGAGTTGGCCCCAGCATAACCTTTGGAGATGACAGCAAAGGGTTCACTATGGGATATGGCTTGATTTCAAAAGAAAATGTCATCATTGATGAAGTTGCATTAGTTGATGGTCTCAAACACAATCTATTGAGCATCAACCAACTATGTGGCAGAGGGAATACTGTTTCCTTTAATTCTGAAGCCTGTGTTGTCACAAGTAAGAAGGACAACAAAGTGGTTCTAACTGGAGTTAGAAAAGGGAATGTGTACTTAGCTGACTTCAACTCTACAGATTCAGAATCAATTACTTGTCTTCTCAGCAAAGCAAGTCCAGATGAAAGTTGGCTATGGCACAAGAAGCTGTCCCATTTGAATTTCAAGACAATGAATGATCTAGTCAAAAAGGACTTAGTTAGAGGAATCCCTCTAGTGGAATTCAGAAGGGATTGACTGTGTGATGCTTGTCAGAAAGGAAAGCAAAAGAAAGCATCATTCAGTAAGAAACTTGAATCTGCAATTGATGAACCATTACAACTGCTACACATGGATCTTTTTGGACCAGTCAATGTATTGTCAATTTCAAGGAAAAGATATTGCCTCGTGATTGTAGATGATTTCTCAAAGTTTTCATGGGTTTATATCCTTGGATCAAAGGATGAAGCTAGTGAAATCATCATCAACCATATCAAGCAAGTCAACAATCATCCAGATTTCAAAGTAAGGAATATCAGGAGTGACAATGGAACTGAGTTCAAGAATACAACCATGAAGTTGTTATGTGAAGAAAATGGGATCATGCATGAGTTCTTAGCTCCAAGGACTCGACAACAAAATGGTGTGGTGGAAAGGAAGAACAGATCACTAATTGAAGCTACAAGAACAATGCTTGAAGAGTCAAAACTCCCAACATACTTTTGGGCTGAGGCTGTTAACTGTGCATGTTACACTCAGAATATATCTCTAATTAATCAGGCAAAAGGCATGACTCCCTATCAATTTTTCAAGAGAAGAAAACCAACTTTAAACTTTCTGCATGTCTTTGGTTGCAAATGTTACATTCTAAGGAATCAACCTGATCACAAAGGGAAGTTTGATGCAAAGGTTGATGAAGGAATATTTGTTGGTTATTCTGCTGGAAAATCATATAGAGTCTACAATCTAAGAAACAACATTGTCATGGAATCTGTGCATATTGTGTTTGATGATAAAAAGATTGATGGACCGACAGATGAGGGACATCATGAAGGACTCAAATTTGACAACATTGAGATATATTGTGATGATAGTGAAGATGATAATGATGGAGAAGGCACCTCGAAAAGAATTCAAAATCTGCCTTTGGATAATGCACAGAATGCTGCATCCGTTGAAAGTCATAATTCAGCTTCCGTTGATAGAAGCAATGCAGCATCCGTTGAAAGACAAAGTGCATCATCCGTTGAAGTTCATAATGAAGCATCCGTTGATCACAATCTGTCAATGGATAATCATTTCACTTCATCAGTTGATAGAACTCCCAATTCCTTTCAAAGGATCAGCAACTCAGGGGGAGTTTCAACCAATCAACATTCTATCTCACATCATGACAATACTGAGGCAACCTCATCTAGAGCTAATCTACCACCTCAAAGGAAATGGACCAAGAATCACCCTTTTGAACTAATCATTGGTGATGCTACATCTAAAGTGCAAACTAGAAGGGCTACTCAAGATGAATGTCTGTATAGTAGTTTTCTATCACAGGAGGAACCTAAGAGAGTGGAAGAAGCTCTATTGGATCCAGATTGGATTTTAGCAGTGCAAGAGGAGCTAAACCAATTTGAAAGGAACAAAGTATGGAAGCTGGTACCCAAGCCAAAGAACAAGAGTTCTATTGACAAAAAATGGGTATTCAGAAACAAGATGGATGAAAATGGCATTTTCATAAGGAATAAAACCAGATTGGTTGCTAAAGGCTATTCTCAACAAGAGGGAATAGATTTTGATGAGACATTTGCTCCAGTTGCCAGACTTGAAGCCATCAGAATCTTTCTAGCCTATGCAGCCCATGCCAATTTCAAGGTCTATCAAATGGATGTCAAGAGTGCATTTCTGAATGGGGAATTGGAGGAAGAAGTTTATGTAAGCCAACCTCCAGGATTTGAAGATCCAAATTTTCCAGACTATGTGTATTATCTGTTGAAAGCACTCTATGGACTAAAGCAAGCACCTAGAGCCTGGTATGAGACTTTGTCAAAATTTCTTCTAGATAATCACTTCATAAGAGGTACTGTTGACAAAACTCTTTTCTTTAGAAATGTTAATGGCTCTACAATACTTGTTCAAATTTATGTAGATGATATTATATTTGGATCTACAGATGATAAGCTTTGTAAAAAGTTTGCTAAGTTAATGCAAAGTAAATATGAAATGAGCATGATGGGAGAACTAACTTATTTTCTTGGTTTACAAGTTAAACAAGTTAGTGGTGGAATTTTCATTAGTCAAACTAAATATATTTATGATCTTTTAAAGAAGTTTGACTTAATGGATTGTTCATCTGCAAAAACTCCCATGGCCACTGCCACCAAGCTTGAATTAAACAAGGCTGAAAAGTCTGTAGACATTTCAAGTTATAGAGGCATGGTTGGTTCACTTTTATATTTAACTGCTAGTAGACCTGATATAATGTTTTCTACATGTCTCTGTGCTAGATTTCAAGCTGAACCTAAAGAGTCTCACTTAGTGGCTATTAAAAGGATTTTCAGATATCTCAAAGGGACTCCAAATCTAGGAATTTGGTACCCTAGAGAGTCTGTTTTGATCTAATTGCCTACTCAGATGCAGATTATACAGGTTGCAAAATAGACAGGAAAAGCACAACTGACACCTGTCAATTTCTAGGGAATAAGCTTGTGTCATGGTTCAGCAAGAAGCAAAATTTTGTTTCAACATCAACAGCTGAAGCTGAGTACATTACTGCTGGTAGTTGCTGTGCACAGATACTGTGGATGAGGAATCAACTATTTGATTATGGACTAACTGTTGACAAAATTCCTATATTCTGTGACAACACAAGTGCCATTGCCATTACTGAAAATCCAGTGCAGCACTCAAGAACCAAGCACATTGACATCAAGTACCACTTTATAAGGGAACATGTGATGAAATGTACAGTGGAACTTCATTTTGTTCCAAGTGAAAAGCAGATTGTAGACATATTTACCAAGCCACTTGATGAATCAACATTCACAAGATTAGTAAGTGAGCTAAGTATGCTTAATTATTCATAAATTCATGTCCTCATTAATCTGCTTTGAAGCCTGAAATGAATTTGTGGCAAGAACAAAATTGGCTTTAAGTAAAGATTATTCTATCAATGGATATTCCCTATCCGTTGAAAGCCAAAATTGTTCTATCAACGGATGTTCATCATCCGTTGAAAGACAAATACATTTCTGGTAATTTTATCCTTCAACGGATAAAACAGTGTTAACCTTCAACGGATAACTATTTACCTCATCCGTTGAAGTGTCACATCAGTTACTTTAAGTGAGTCACAGCCGTTGATTTGTTTACTTAACCGTTGATACATATATACCCTGTTGTATGTATTTGTATTAAAGGCAGTTTTCAGAATTTCTACAATTTTCTTTATTTTCAAACGGTTGTAATTTATTTAAAAGTATCATTTAATCATTTTATTTACGTTTTAATTCGAGAAAGTATAAAAGCCCATTGAATTCTTATTTTCACTTTACGCTTTCTTGCAATTTTTACTCTCTTTCTCTCCCAAAACTCTCAATCTTTTCTCTGCAACCTCTACTCACAACAATGGCACCAGTAGTCAAGATTATGTCTCAATCTGGCTTTGTTTATGGAAAGAACAATTTCGTAGCTTTAGTGGAAAAGAATGAAGCCCATTCAGATTATCACAAGATGATGGACTTCATCAAGAACTGCAAACTAAGCTATGCAATGCTGGAAGCCCCAACTATCTATTGTGAGGTAATTGAGGAGATTTGGACAACTGCAGAGTTCAACTCCACAGATATGACCATTGCTTTCTCTCTCAAAGGTAAGGATTATTGTATTAACTGTGATGATATACAGTCATGCTTTAAGTTACCTGAGAATAATGCCATGACACCACACACTGATAATGATGTATCTGCTATGTTAGATTCTATAGGCTATTATTTTGATTCTGCTAGTTTAGGGAGCATTAGAAGAAAAGGCCTTATGAAAGAATGGAGTTTTCTTGGAGATGCCTTTATCAAGGTTTTCTCTGGGAAGATTAGCAATTTTGATGCCATAACTTCATCTCTTGTTAATATGCTCTATATGCTAGTTTCTGATAGGTACTTTAATTTTAGCAACTATGTCATGCTAGAATTAGGTTCCAGGTTAGGTAACAAAGCTAATAGACCTCATAACATCTACTATGCTAGATTCTTTATGTTATTGGCTAACCATGTTGCTGAAGGTTTGGTCATAACTAATGAGAGCAATAAAGTCAAATGTTGGGCACAAGAGAAAAGGGTCCTTGCAGACCTTTTGAGAATTAACCTCAACAGCCAGGTGCCATTGGTATATTTACCAATAATGAATTCACCTCAGGTAAGTGAGGTAAACACTTCTGTAACTCTTACATCTTCCTCCCCCATTGTTTCTTTGTCTTCTAGTGTGGCAATGAAATCTGTGTCTTTTTCCCAACAGATTCCTACCAAAGCCACCAAACCTAAAATTCCAAAACACAAGTCAAAGAAAACCACCTCTGTTGTTTCTCAAAAGACAACAGTTGTAACAACTACCAAAAACCCTGAAGGGAGTGAACAGGGTGAGGGTGGTGAGGGGAGGGGTGACCATCAAGAAACCCCCCAGGATAAGGTGGGAGAGATGAGTGGTACCCTAGCCAGCCAAGCCACAGTTTCTCTAAAGACTGTGGTGGTTCAAAAGGAGTCAAACACATCCCTAGTTGCATCATCCCAAAAGGATGCAGCTATTGAAAATAGTCCCCAACCAGGGACACAGAACAAAAGAGGGAGGGACACTGAAGCCACACATTCACCTGTCAAAGCTTTTTCAAGAAGAAAGAAGGCTAAAACCCTAGTTTCCACACAGGGGGCACACACTACACAGATACATCCACCTGTATCTTTGCCTTCTCAAATTCAGCTTGATGTGGCTCCAGCAAATGTGGAGTCACAGCCCCATTCTCTCATAATAGACACACAACACTCACTAAATTCTCCATCACCATCTCTGGATGTGGATATGATATTCACATCAATTCCTGATTCTCCCTCTTTAAAACTCAGGGAGGAGCCCCACTCAAATCCTGGTGATCATCATCTGTTAGATGACTTGTTGGATCATCAGCCAATTCTTTCAGACTTAGTTGAAGAATCTGTGTCACCTCACTTAAAATCAATTCACACAGATTCAACAATTATGTCACTTTCAATATCTACATATTTTCCTTCTTCAACGGATATCTCTCATCCGTTGACAAGTGGTTGTTCTTCGATGGATAAGCTTAACAGCAGTTATCCGTTGATATCATCAGTTTCCACTTCAACGGATATTCCCTATCAGTTGATGGTCTCTACACATATAACTGATTCAATTCCAAGTGTAGAAGACATGGTTACTGTACAATCACTTCTAGGATTGAGGGAAGGGGGTGATAATTTGAGTGAGAGGCTGGGTTGCTCCCAGGAAAAAGGAGAGGTTGAGAGTCAAATTATGCATGCTATTTCTTCCAGCATGGCAAAAGTAAGTGAGGGGAGTGCCACCTTAGTAGGTGAGGGTGAGGGTGTGAGGGTGTGTGTGAGCCAGGGGGAGCCCCTGATGCAAGAACATAGAGAAAATGAGAGAAAAGAAGGTACATAAGCTATAAAGGTGGATCCAGCCATTGTCAGTGAGTCAATGATTGTGGATGATGCTGAAAAGGGAAGACAATTTCAGCAACATTACAAAGCTGAAATTGATAACATTTCCTTGGATGCTGACACTTTTACTCATCCTATTTCGGCCTATCAACTGTTGGCTGCTCAGGGCAATGTGGAGGCAGAGCAGACTTTGAACATAGTGCACACTTCCGAATCTCTTCAAAGAGATAAAGCTGCTGTTAATAGGATGCCTTCTCAAGCTGGTGAGCCATCTGAAGAATTTAAAGTAAATTCTAATGATGATGACTCAAATTCTTTGGATGAGAGCATGAACTTAAGGGGAGATGAAGGCCCAAGTTCTGTTCCAGATTTACCTGAATGGGCATGGACAACGAAATCTACACCAGGACAGTTTGGTGTAGCTTTGGTCAAGCAAGTAATGGCTATTCAAAAGGCCCTTCAGGAGACTACAGATGCTGGTACAAAGGCTATTCTTCAAGCTCATCTAGACTCTCTGCATCTCTTGTAGTTGCAGCATATCAGACAGAATTTAAGTGTGGATGAACTCAAAAAGGATATTGCTGATCTGAAATCCTACAATTCTGATAAGTTGGATTCAGTTATGCCTTATGGTACAATGCAAGATTTTTTGCTGAGATTGATGAGAGAATCTGATGCTGACAAGAGGCTGGCCAAGTTGGAAACAAGAGTTCAAGTCATTGAAGACTCTGTGGTCACCATTCTTCAAAATCAACAATCTCAGATAAATCTACTATTGCAGCTGGCAAAAGCACAAGGCTTGACCCCTATCCTTGATGATAACAAAAAGGGGGAGAATAAAAGGGATGGGGAAGGAGAGCCATCAACAACAGTTCAAATATCTAAAGTGCTAGTTCCTGCCATCACCACTTCTCCAACTCTTCAAATCAAAGGAAAGCTTGATGGAATTGATCTAATCCAGATAGCAGCAGCTGAGATGAAAGTCAAAGATCAAAGGAAGAAAATTGATGAAAGGATGCAATAAATCTTTGGTTCTACAACTTCTAAATCACAATCTGTGAAGCATAGCATAAAGGTGGAGCCAATCATTATGGAGCTCAAGCCAGTAAGGAGGAATAAGGTTGGAGAGACTTCTTCCAAGAATCTGAAACCTATGGTTCTCAAGCCCAACAACAGATCCAATAAGGACTCTACAAAGAACCCTATAAGCCTTGCTCAGTTGAAAGAAGTGGACTTTCCTCTTCCAAAGCCTGATGAAGACAAGATTTTGGGTGGTAATATCATGAAGCACAAGGAGACCAAGGATGTGGTTGAAAGGATGAACATGGCCATTATCTTTAGAGAGGGAAAGAGTATCTGTGTGATACAAGGACATCCCAAATTCTCAATAGCCAGGAGGGAAGAAACCAGAAGGTTGAAGGAAGAAACTAAAAAGCTAAAGGCTGACAAAAGAGCACAAGCAAAGCTTGAAAAACAGCTAAAGTCAAGTCAAGCTGAAGAAAAGAAAGAAATTGAAGATAAGAGTGAAGATGTAGGTATGGGGGACATGATTAGTGATGATGTGGAAGAAAGAAGTAAGGAAAGAAAGGAATGGCAGAAAGGGAACAAAAAGAAGGCCAATGCAAAAAGGAAGATGGTAGATGAAACTGAAGAAACCCAATCAAAATCCAAACCACTACCTTCTATTCCTGAACCCATTGTGCCTAACCCCTTCATAAACATCCATGGTGAAACAATCACTCCTAAGAAGGAACCAATTGATTGGGACACCATCAAATTGCCCACCTTCTTAACCACTTCTCCACCATCAAAGAAACAGAAAAAGAAAATCAAATCAACACCTCCTCTAACCTCAATCAAATTCACTCAGAATCCTAAGCCTAAGCCACAAGCCTCAAAGGATGATTATGTTCACATTTGTGATATAAAGGAATTTTCAGACATTGAACTCTATCTGGATGAGCTGGAGGAAGTAAGGGGAATAGATGCCTACAGACAGCTTCCAGAAAGACTAGTGTTCAAATATAAAGGAAGTGGGGAAATGACTTGGCCTCTCTACAGGATTCTGAATGAAGGCTATTCTACCTTGGTTAGAGTCTACTCAGCCATAAAAAGGGATTCTGGCTTTACCAGGACTGCCAAAACTGAGATTCTCAACAAGATTGCCAGCATAAGGAAAACTTGGTGGGAGCCCAATGCCTTGCCTGGAACATTACTCATCCAAGAGAGAGGAATTATAATTCATAAATCACCTCATTGGTTGATGGAGTTCAGAGACAATAAAGGAGTCAGAAGATTTTTCAGACTTGAAGATCAGCTCAAGATTGCCAGTAATGAAACTCTCAGGGATATGCAATCTAAGTTGGACATCAATGAAGAAGATGAAGCTGAATTCTACAGACAACTCCAACTCCAAATAGAGGAGAATGACAGGAGGCTAGGGAAGAAAACAAGGGATCAAAGGAAAAGAAATTAATCTGCTCAGGCTAAAGGAGCACCCTTGGAAACAATGTAATTCTTCAATTCTATCTTAGTATACACACTTTTGCAGCACTTTTGAATTTCTACTTTATTTCAGTTCATATGTTTGTTAAGTGTTTTGTTATCATCAAGTTAAACCCAAATTTATGCCTACGGTTCTAGTAGACATAAATAGGGGGAGATTGTTAGGAATATGTGTATTAGTTTGATGATAAGTTAAACAAAACACTTAAGTAGAAATCTAGTGTTTGTAGCCTAAACGGATAAGACCATTTTGGCTATCCGTTGAAGGAGTAGCTTTACTTAGAAATAAGTTTAGTATTGTAGCACATTTCATTCTCTGTATTTAAGTTGTAATTCTTAGATGTTGTGGGAAATTATCAGTCATGTTGACTACTAGTGGATATGCAAGTAGGAGGGCTAATTGTAAATATTTCATGCCTTGTAATTTTGTATAAATGAAGTTGTATCAACTGATATTAAAGGCCTTCAACGGATGAGAAAAAAAGCTTCAACGGATAACATCCATCAACGGATGAGTGCTCCAACGGATAAAGCTTCAACTGCTAATACATCAATGGATAAAGCTTCAACGGATAAAGATTCAACGGATAAAGCATCAACAAATGAAAGCTTCAACGGATGCTTTGTTCAATTAGCAGTTGATAGTGACAATTTATAAGCTGACAGATGCACATGGGTTGACAGAGACAAACTGGAATGTGGCAGCCTCTAGGAGGAATCAAGAAAATGCAGCATTTCCATTCTGGTGCAAACAAGGAAGTATTCAAAGATTCACAGCTAAACTTAAATTATATTGGATAGAGAAATGAAGAAGAAACATGTGAAGAATCTTTTAATTGTATTTTACAGTTTTGTCTTCACTTGTAAACTTGGTGTTATATAAACCAAGTAGCAGCTAGTAATTAGAGTGTGAATTTTCCAGAGTTCTTTAGAAAAATCCAGAGAGAAAATCATCTAGTTTGTACTAGGACGCAGCTGTGATTTAATTCTTTAAATCACAGATTTTCTGAAATAACACATCTCTGGTGGAACAACAAATCCACCAGAAAAGTTTTTAAGTCTGTTGTGTTCTTTACATTTGTGTTTGAATATATATATCTGTCTGCATTAGCTGAAAGCAATTCACACACACTTGTTCATTAAAACACATAGCCTAGAAACTGCTCAAAACTTGAAAAAGTCTTGAGATTTACATTCAACCCCCTTCTGTAAATCTCATTGTTAGTTCACTGGGAATAATAGCCCTGTACAGCTAGAGTTTGGTAAGCTGTAGCAGGGTGAGTAAATGTCTCATCATCTAGGGAAATAGAGTCTATAGCAGCTTGATAGTCTTGCTGAAATAGTCTTTTCCTTTCTGCTTCATTGACTCACTTGCAATGATTTCCATCCTATCACTCATGTACATGTTTTTTTCTCACGATCTCTCTATTTTTGCATCAAGGGCTCCCCTTGGCTTCCCACCCTTACACCCTCACCTTCACCATCTAAGGTGGGACTCCTCTCACTCACTTTTTCCAGTCCTGAAGAAATGGAATGCATTGGTTCACTCTTTTCCTCTCCTTTTTCCTGGGAGCAACCCAGACTCTCACTCAAATCACTCTCTTCCCTCAGTCCTAAGAGTGATTGCACTACTATTAAGTCTTCTGCACTTGTAAGAATTGAAAAAATTTGAAGTTGTGCAGAGACACCCGACGGATGATGAATATCCATCGGGTTAGTAGTATGGCTATCTGACGGATAACTATTGGTAGGCTTATCCGTCAGGATACAATCACTACTCGATGGATGATGAATATCCATCGGAATAGTAGAAATGAAAGAGTTTGGAGTGGAGACTATTGTAGACTCTGTGCAGATTGATGAAAATTTTGGCATAGATATCTCAACAGTCTCAGAAAGGAATGGTAAATGAGCCACAAATCATCTAAAAGATGATGCTCACTTACTTGGATTTTTGGCTTCTCCAAGAGAGTTAAAGATGGAGAATTTAGAAGTGATGTATTGATCATGTCAACATCCAGTGAGTGTGTGGGAGAATTTGGTGTATCATGTGCTTCAATTATGAGAGATCTTGGCTGTGACTCCATGTCACGCCCCCAACTTAAGCAGCAAATTAAATATAACTATTACAACATTTTAAAAAGAAGTATACATAACAAACTCTAAGATCTTACAGTTTAGGGTTTGGAACAGCCCAACACTACCATCTATTACAACTGATTTTAAATAGCGAGTCCTCACACAAAACTACTATCTCTTATTCTACCTGAGCTCGAACATAAGCATCATCATCACAGGTCTTACGGGCGGTCTGCTTGAATCTAACCATAGCTGCTAGCTGTAATATCAGGGTAAAGCAAGGAGTGAGCCAAATGCTCAACAAGTGCTAACAGTACGATACAAAATATAAATCGAGATATACATTAAAGAATGACAATGGAAAGACATAACCAATGATAACGAGGGATAAAACTATGGGTGATGGCATCATTTTTTCTTGTATCAAAACAATTTCAAAATCATGTCTTAATCAAAATCATTTTATGACGCTACGGATTACAGCCGGTGATCAGCCGCGAAGTAATCCCGAATGTCACGCCCCCAACTTAAAAAACAAAATAAATATAACTATTACAACATTTTAAAAGAAGAATACACAACCAACTCCAAGATCTTACAGTTTAGGGTTTGGAACAGCCCAACACTACCAACTATTACATCTGATTAAAAGTACCGAGTCCTCACACAAACTATTATTACTTATTCTACCTGAGCTCGAACATAAGCATCAGCATCACAGGTCTTACGGGCAGTCTGCTTGAATCTAACCATAGCTGCTAGTTGTAATATCAGGGTAAAGCAAGGAGTGAGCCAAATGCTCAACAAGTGCTAACAGTACGACACAAAACATAAATCGAGATATACATTAAAGAATGACAATGGAAAGACATAACCAAAGGTAACGAGAGATAAAACTATGTGAGATGGCATCATTTTGCTTGTATCAAAACAATTTTATAATCATGTCTTAATCAAAATCATTTTTATGACGCTACGGATTACAGCCGGTGATCAGCCGCGAAGTAATCCCAAACCTCGCTGGGTTCTAAAACATTAATGGGAATCCCTAGGCAACTTTTAAGCCTAATATAAGTGTGGAAAGGACTCGTGTCTCAGTCCAGATCCACTATTCAAGGAAAACATTTATCCCCCTTTGGGACTGAAAACCCATATTTTATTTATTTCAAAAACTGATGCCGAATTATAATAAAATCTCTTTTAACAGTAAACATTTTTATTAAGGGATTATAGATCAACTCGAAACACGGGAAATATGGTACTAAATCTCAGGGCCATGATTTACAAAATTTTACTCTATTAGGGTAAGCAAAAGGTTTTCATATGTCAGAACTTGGACAGGAAAATTTAGTGAGACTAATGGATAATATAAAGGGGTAATGCCAAACTGGGCTTAAAGCAATGGTTTCTCGTCAAGGTACAGGTATTGGATCATCAAGAAGATAAGCTTCACGAATACTATGGGTGTTAAGGTATGAAGAAATGATTCTTTAGCTCAGGATATATCAGAGTTGTCAAGCTTTAGGATAAGAAAGAGGGGTATCAATCAATAAGGGATCACTTTGATAAGTTTCTGACTTTCAGGGTTCAAGATAAGGTTCTATAGGGATTCAAGTATCAGGATGAGATATCAATACTTAGGAATCATCAGCATGTTAATCAAGAGGATCAATCAAGTAATATATCAACTCTTCATTTTATCATGGCATTTAACTATCATGAAAAGGCTTTTGAACTACTTGCAATACATACTCGAGGGTTCATGGTATTTCTATATAATTCAAAGATAAACGAAAGATACGCTTGATTTAAAATATATCAAATGACGCATGATAATTGTATCAATATATATATGAACTGTTTATAGTAAATACGAAGGTCAAGTTGAATCACTTACCTTGAGAAAGGCTGGTCTGGTCTGACTGGTAGGAGCAACTGGAGCTTCACTCGACCTTTATGGCAAGTTTTCCCTCGTCTCGAGATCCTACATAATAATAATAATAATCCTCATTATAATATATTCTTACCATCTTAACCTATTTACAACTTGAAATTAAACACGGATGGCACTTAGGCCTATACGCACTTAATTTTATATTCACTTTTAAATTACAAAAGTACACACATAGCCACATATTCACATATCATATATTAACACCAAATAACACCATATATACCATAATGCAACAGTAGGCTTGGATGATCTCGACTCACATCTTAAGTTACTTGGTCGCTAAACTAGACAAGGTCTTTTAATTTTGGCTTCCTAACTCGATGTGCCTTTCCTAAATTATCCAAAACCTATTGACTCTCACTTGTGCCTTTAGCTCTACTGACCTTATACCATCTAACAACTATGGTGGTCGACCTAATACTCACTTCTAAGTGTTCTAAAACTATGTGATAAGTGAAAGCGCTCACTGGTGCAAATTTCAGCATGACAACTATAGTTTCTTGAGTGCATTAGGAACTCTTAAACTACAAGTTTTCCTTCAAAACTTTTACACAAGACTCTCCTGACCTAAGGGCATCTCAAAAACTTGATGTGGCTCAAGGGCCTGGCTTGGGCCTTCTTGGGCCTAAGCTAAAAGTCCAAGGTTCCCCTGTTTTTCTGGGCAGAAAACGCCTTGACTTGAATTAACTTGTGACACATGGTTCTAACTCATATCCTATGAAATATGGTTGGAAAAACTTCTCTGACACTCCCTCTAACTAAGGCCCAATAGGTCCTAATGAGGGCCTACCCATGACATGGTCAAATCTTCCTATTTCTAAGTTGCAACAAAACTGTCCCCTGCTGGACAGATTTTGTTATTCTACTTGTGCACCTAACCAAAAGACATGCAAACCTCCAACCAACTCCTAAAACCTTTTATATACTCCCAATACTAACTTCTGGTGGCTTGGGCTTCAAAGTGCACATCAATGACATGCTCAAAACTCACTCTAAACCTCAGGGTACTAAACT
Organism: Apium graveolens; assembly: GCF_009905375.1. Lineage (NCBI taxonomy): Eukaryota > Viridiplantae > Streptophyta > Magnoliopsida > Apiales > Apiaceae > Apium > Apium graveolens. Next base: position 57,612,740 of record NC_133650.1, read on the forward strand.
GATTTTCTGCAGAAACTACAACTCTCATTACTCCAAGGTTTTGACTTGACAAACTCAACTACCAACATCCCAATACTTAAAACCAAGACTTATACATGGTAATCTATTGAACTAACTCCCTTATTCTCAAAATAACCTTGGGTGAGATCATCCTTACCTAAGGTACAATTATGGTAAAACAAAAGAGATCACATTTCTCAACTCACCAATCATTAAGTTTTTTTGAAACCACAAGATATGCATTTTATAAAAGATAACCATGAATTATTACCATGCAACAAGAAGCATAAATCAATATTAACGCATTATTCCTACTGAAATTAAGGCTCACTAACAAAATCTTTCCAAATGATCAAAATCTTACAACATTCTAAGAGAAATCCACATGCATGCATGCCCTCGGGTTTTGCAAACCAAAACAACACATTTTCTACATATATTCTACCATAAAATTGACATGCAAGCCTAGCATAAGCTATACCTAGATGATCACTTAGCATGCAAGGAGTTTTATCAAATTTTCACCACAAAATTCAAGTCATTATCACATAAACATGCAAAATTTGAGCAAAACAACAAGAATGATCTCAAGGACCATTCATTCGGCTCCCATATGGTCATGGCCGAATGAAATGAATGGGAATGGCCATTTAATCATCAAGAGTTTCCTTCTCAAGACTTGGCACTTATCCATTCCTTGTTGTCCTCTGAAAAACAACCCTAAACTCACAAGAATCAAGGTTGTATTTTGAATTTCACTAAAACCTTTACATGCAACCTTTAAACTTAAACTTTCTACTCAAAACTCTTTGAAATATGAGTGATCATGGTATGGGAAGTAACAATTACTTGTGTAAAGAGTAGAAGCTTGGTTAAGGAATGAAGAAAAAAAAATGGGGAGGGGGGTTTCGGCTAAAAGCCGAGAGTGAGAGAGGGAGGAGGGAGGGAGGAGAAAGTGTGGTGGTGAGTGAAGTGAAATGATCATGTCTTTGCTTGTTATATGGTTTTTGTATTGGCAAAAGTGAGTGGAATTAGGAATTGACATGATTAGCCTTCCACTTGAACTTGGTTCAATTTGCATGCAAGGGTAAAGAAGGAAATTGGCTAGAAAAATAAGAGTTAGTGGGGTTGGAATTGTCCTCTTTGTCCTTGAAAAGAATGAGAGGGTGGTTTGCATGCAAGGGCTTTCTTGTAATTTGCTAAATATGACAACTAAAATTTATAATGATTTATTTTTATAAAATAAAATACAAGTTCAAAAATTATAAAATTTATACCATAAAATAACTTGAATTTTTAGAGACTTTTTAAAATCATTTTCAAAATTTGTGAACAAAATACCTTTTAAAAGAAAAATTTTCCAAGGCTTAGAATATTCCTTATAAATCAAAAAAAAAAAGAAATTAAATAAACTCTTGCTTTGAAAAATCATATACTACATAAAACAAATTTATAATGTAGAAATTTGCACTCACACAAGCGTACAATCATTGAATATATTTTCATTCGGCTTTAATATTATACCAAATCCATAAATAATATTACACGAAGATACCAGTCGTAACATCCTCTCCCCCTTAAGGGATTCTGTCCCCAGAATCTAAGAGAACAGATGAGGATACCGGGAACGCATATCAGACTATAACTCCCAAGTCGATCCTTCGACCTTAGGGTTCCTCCAAAGCACTTTCACTATCTTTACCGACTTATTTCTAAGACTCTTTACTTGCCAGTCGAGTATTTTAACCGGTTGCTCCACAAATGACAGGTCTGCCTGAATTTCTACAGGTTCATATTCTATCACATGGCTAGCGTCAGGATTGTACTTCTTAAGCAACGACACATGGAACACATTATGCACATGCTGATACTGAGGTGGTAAGGCCAACTCGTAGGCCACCTTTCCTACTTGACTCAAAATCTCAAAAGGACCTATGTATCTAGGTGCTAACTTCCCTTTCTTTCCAAATCTCATCAACCCTTTTCTAGGTGACACCTTCAGCAACACAGCTTCGCCAATTTGGAATTGAACATCCTTACGCGCTGGATCCGCATACTTCCTCTGTCTATCTTGAGCAGCAAGCAACCTTTTCTGAATTAACTTGACTGTGTCATGCAACTGTTGTACCAATTATGAGCCGAAAATTCTTCCTTCCCCTACTTCATCCCAATTTGTTGGTGATCAACATTTTCGCCCGTACAAAGCTTCGTATGGTGGCATGCCGATACTGGAATGATAGTTGTTGTTATAAGAGAATTCAATCAACGGCAAGTGGTCATCCCAACTTCCTGCAAAATCGATTGCACAACTGCGCAACATGTCTTCAATTGTTTGAATTGTCCTTTCACTCTGGCCATCAGTCTGCGGGTGGTATGTCGTGCTCATATTCAACTTCGTGCCAAGACATTCCTGAAATTGCTTCCAGAATCTCGAGTTAAATCGGGGATCTCTGTCTGAAACTATTGATACGGGTACTCCATGCCTCAGTACGATTTCGCGCACATACAGATGAACCAATTTGTCCAATGACGACTTCTCGTTTATTGGAAGGAAATGCGCCGACTTCGTAAGACGATCAATTATAACCCATATTGCGTCATGTCCGGATTTCATTCGCGGTAGTCCTACTATAAAGTCCATAGCGATATTTTCCCATTTCCATTCTGGAATCTTCAAGGGCTGAATTAATTCGCTTGGTCGTTGATGTTCTGCCTTCACTTTCTGACAAGTATAGCACTTCGCAACCCATTCTGCCACGTCTCGCTTCATATTTGGCCACCAAAAGTTCTTCTTTAAGTCTCGATACATCTTGGTGCTTCTCGGGTGGATTGAAAATTTCAAATTGTGGGCTTCATGGAGGATCTCATTCTTTAATTCAAGTACATGAGGAATCCATATTCTGGATGAAAACCTTAGTATCCCTTGCTCATCCCTTTGAGTATTAATCTCCTCTCCAGATAACTGATTCTTCTCTTTTTCCATTACTTCTTCTTGACACTTCTTTATCTTTTCCACTAGTGTTGGCTGAAAGGTCATTGAACGACAAACTTCCTCGACTTTTCCATAAGCACAAAGTTCCAATTCTAATCTTTTGATTTCTTCAGATAAATCTTTTGATGTTATCATCATATTCAGTCTCTCCTTCCTACTCAGAGCATCAGCCACTACATTCGCCTTTCCAGGATGGTAATTTATCGAACAGTCATAGTCCTTGATCAATTCCAGCCATCTCCTCTGCCTCATATTGAGCTCTTTCTGAGTAAAAATGTACTTTAAACTCTTGTGATCCGTGTAGATTTCACACTTCTCTCCGTAGAGGTAATGTCTCCAAATCTTAAGTGCGAACACTGTGGCGGCTAGTTCCAAGTCATGCGTCGGGTACTTTAACTCATGCGGTTTCAACTGTCTTGACGCATATGCGATCACTTTACTGTATTGCATCAACACACAACCCAAACCCTTATGTGAAGCGTCGCTGAATATTACAAAGTTCCCTTGATCATCTAGAAGTACCAACACCGGAGCTGTTACCAACTTCTGCTTCAACTCTTGAAAGCTATCTTCACATTCTGCACTCCATTTAAACTTTTGATTCTTTCTGGTTAACTTGGTCAATGGCGTGGTGATCTTCGAGAAATCCTTGACGAATCTTCTATAGTATCCGGCCAATCCTAGAAAACTTCGCACTTCCGTAGGAGTATTTGGCCTCTCCCAACTCATAACTGCCTCAATCTTTGCCGGATCCACTTTAACTCCCTCATTTCCAATGACATGCCCCAAAAATTGAACTTCCTTTAACCAAAACTCACATTTGGTAAACTTGGCATACAACTTCTCTTGTCGGAGTATCTCCAATATTATCCAGAGGTGCTGCTTATGTTCTTCTTCCGACTTAGAATAAATAAGGATGTCATCAATAAATACCACGACAAATTTTTCCAAATACTTCTTAAATACTCGATTCATCAGATCCATAAATGCGGCCGGAGCGTTGGTCAGTCCAAACGGCATTACTAGGAATTCATAATGCCCATATCTGGTCCTGAATGTGGTCTTGGGAACATCTTCTTCTTTGATCTTTAATTGATGGTATCCCGATCTCAAGTTAATCTTTGAAAAGCATTTTGCTCCCTTCAACTGATCAAAAAGGTCATCTATCCTTGGTAGCAGGTAGCGGTTCTTGATCGTTACCTGATTCAACTCCCGATAATCTATGCATAGACGCATACTCCCATCTTTCTTCTTTAAAATAGAACAGGTGCTCCCCATGGCGACGCACTTGGCCGTATCACTCCCTTATCCAACAATTCTTGTAGCTGGCTCGCCAACTCTTTCATTTCTGTTGGTGTCATCCTATATGGGGCCTTTGAAACTGGTTCCATTTCTGGAGCAAGGTTGATCTCGAACTCGATTTGTCGATCTAGTGGTAAGCCTGGTAGTTCATCGGGAAACACATCCGGGAACTCGTTAACTACAGGGATATCTTCCATGCTGGGGCTACCTTTTTCCGAATCCACTATATAAGCTAGGAACGACTCACAACCTTTTCTAAGTAGCTTCTTAGCCTGAACAATTGTAAGAAATAGTTGCTCTTGCCTCTGCCCCTTAAATACTACCTTTTCTCCACTCTTTGTCTTTAAATACACTCTCTTGGTCTTACAATTAATCTGAGCATTATTCTCTTCTAACCAATCCATTCCTAAAATTATGTCAAACTCTCCCAACTTGAAGAGTATCAAGTTGGCTGAAAACTTATACCCCGAAATATCAATCTCACACTTTGGACAAAATTGATTCACAGGAATCTTCTCTTGGTTCGCAATTACCACATTTACTACCTCACTCATAATCATTTTCTCACATTGAAGCTTATCAACAAAAGATTCTGATATGAAAGATCTTGTTGCTCCCGAATCAATCAATACTTTAGCTTTGACATTATTGAGTAAAAATGTACCCGCTATCACCTCCGAATTCTGTACAGCATCCTTCATCTTCAAATCAAATGTCCTTGATGTTGCTTGCGGGGTTGGTGTAGGTGGTGGAGATAATGCCAATACCTCAGCTGGCACGCTTGCACTGGTACTTGCCACATTCATCAGAGCTTTGACTGGTCTGGTTGCCTTGCACTCCCTAGCTATGTGTCCAGTCTTCCCACACTTGTAACACGTAACTCCTGGCTTCGGCATCATGCACTCATTCGCCAAATGTCCCTTCTAATTGCACCTGTAGCAGGTCATGCTCAGCTTATTACACACTCCGGGGTGCCTTCTTCCGCAGTGCTTGCATTCTGGCCTCTGGAACCTGTTTTCTCCAACTTGCCCTTGGCTTGCCTGATTGTTCCCCTTCGATTTTTGCCTTTTACCCAAATTTCCTTTCTTCTGAAAATTTCCGCCCTTCTGGAAACCAATCCTCTTTACATTCCGATCTTGTAAACTTCCGGCTTCAGACTTTTCTCCATAAAATGGAACCTTCCTCTTCTTGTTATCCCTCTCTTTCCTTGACTGCATCCCATTATTCTCAATCAGAGTAGCTTTCTGTACTACTCCCGCATAAGTTTCAAGCTCAAACATAGCCACCCTATCTCTGATCCAAGGCTCCAATCCTTGCTGAAATTTCTTTGCTTTTTCCTCCTCAGTGCTGGTATACTTTGTCACAAACTTTGACAACTCAGTGAACTTCTTCTCATACTCCAATACAGTCATGTTCCCTTGCTTCAACTCAAGAAATTTTAGCTCCATCTGATTCTGCATGTACTTAGGGTAATACTTGTCCAGAAATAACTTCTTAAATCTCTCCCAAGAAACCTGCTGAGTGACTTCCATAGCTTTTACTGATTCCCACCAATAGATGACTTCTCCCTTCAAGAAGTAAGTAGCATACGACGTCTTCTGATCGTCTCCTAACTGTACCAACTCAAAAGCCCTTTCCATCTCCTTGATCCATGTGTTAGCTATCACTGGATCAGTGGTATCATGAAATGCAGGTGGATTCACATTCTGAAAAGCCTTGAAAGTGACAATTTGTCTAGGTGGTACTGGTGGTTCAGGTGCTTGGTGTAGCTCACGGTTATCTTGGTTTTTAATTCATTGTTGAAGAGTTAGTTGTTGTTGAGCTATAGCATTGGTTTGCTGTTGCAAAGTTTCCAGTAGTCGAAGAATATTTGGGTCTGTGGTGGATGTGGTTGTTGGGTTCTTCTTTTTGGGAGGCATAATCCTGAAATAAGAGTTATGTCAAAATAGATATGAATGATAAAATGATTCGAGGGTATCGCATGGCATTCTTATTTACATATGGGGTCAAGTTTCCAAATTAAGCAGATATGATGATGCATATAAAAATGTAAAATAACAGTTGAGAGTAAATGGAACAATAGAACATAATTATTGAAATTTTAAAGGTCACAATACATAGGATTGGGACAAAGTCTGATTCTAGGAATAACAGGCTTATTTAAAGGAAACAACGGAAACAACTGGGGATTCCATAGAGTCTGATAGTATAACAACATGAAAGGTAAATGGAAAGAACTAAGGCTCCACTCCATCTGAACGGGGCTTGGTAGTCTTTTCCTCTTGAAGCGTCTTCACAATGCTCTGGAGCTCATCCGCCACCATCTGAATGACATACTGGCCGGTGCGGTCCCGGTGCGCTGGCATCTCCTCAAGCTTAGCATTGACATACTGAACCAAGGTCTTAAGTCTCGCAGTCATCTGCTCCTTGGGCTTTCCTTCGTAGTTTCAGCTGTCCGGATACACGTTCTTCAGTCGGTCTATCAGTCAGTCGTACTTGCCCTGAAGCATGTCGAACTCGCGCCTCAACTCAGTATACACTGTGAAAGCAATAGTGTCGTCCGACCCAGAGGATGACGAGGAATGCGCCCTTTGCTGACAACCAATAAGAGGAGTATTAATAATAATTTACTTAACCTACTCTCTCGCATATTATCTATAACCTACACACATATCCTATAACCTATTTGGGCTGTCCAGGGACTCTAAACTGTAGATCTGATACCAAAACCTGTCACGCCCCCAACTTAAATAGCAAATTAAATATAACTATTACAACATTTTAAAAGATGAATACACAACCAACTCCAAGATCTTATAGTTTAGGGTTTGGAACAGCCCAACACTACCAACTATTATATCTGATTAAAAGTACCGAGTCCTCACACAAACTATTATTACTTATTCTACCTGAGCTCGAACATAAGCATCAACATCACAGGTCTTACGTGCAGTCTGCTTGAATCTAACCATAGCTGCTAGCTGTAATATCAGGGTAAAGTAAGGAGTGAGCCAAATGCTCAACAAGTGCTAACAGTACGACACAAAACATAAATCGAGATGTACATTAAAGAATGACAATGGAAAGACATAACCAAAGGTAACGAGAGATAAAACTATGTGAGATGGCATCATTTTGCTTGTATCAAAACAATTTTATAATCATGTCTTAATCAAAATCATTTTTATGACGCTACGGATTACAGCCGGTGATCAGCCGCGAAGTAATCCCGAACCTCGTTGGGTTCTAAAACATTAACGGGAATCCCTAGGCAACTTTTAAGCCTAATATAAGTGTGGAAAGGACTCGCGTCTCAGTCCAGATCCACTATTCAAGGAAAACATTTATCCCCCTTTGGGACTGAAAACCCATATTTTATTTATTTCAAAAACTGATGCCGAATTATAACAAAATCTCTTTTAACAGTAAACATTTTATTAAGGGATTATAGATCAACTCGAAACACGGGAAATATGGTACTAAATCTCAGGGCCATGATTTACAAAATTTTACTCTATTAGGGTAACCAAAAGGTTTTCATATGTCAGAACTTGGACAGGAAAATTTAGTGAGACTAATGGATAATATAAAGGGGTAATGCCAAACTGGGCTTAAAGCAATGGTTTCTCGTCAAGGTACAGGTGTTGGATCATCAAGAAGATAAGCTTCATGAATACTATGGGTGTTAAGGTATGAAGAAATAATTCTTTAGCTCAGGATATATCAGAGTTGTCAAGCTTTAGGATAAGAAAGAGGGGTATCAATCAATGAGGGATCACTTTGATAAGTTTCTGACTTTCAGGGTTCAAGGTAAGGTTCTATAGGGATTCAAGTATCAGGATGAGATATCAATACTTAGGAATCATCAGCATGTTAATCAAGAGGATCAATCAAGTAATATATCAACTCTTCATTTTATCATGGAATTTAACTATCATGAAAAGGCTTTTGAACTACTTGCAATACATACTCGAGGGTTCATGGCATTTCTATATAATTCAAAGATAAACGAAAGATACGCTTGATTTAAAACATATCAAATGACTCAGGATAATTGCATCAATATATATATGAACTATTTATAGTAAATACGAAGGTCAAGTTGAATCACTTGCCTTGAGAAAGGCTGGTCTGGTCTGACTGATAAGAGCAACTGGAGCTTCACTCGACCTTTATGGCAAGTTTTCCCTCGTCTCGAGATCCTACATAATAATAATAATAATTCTCATTATAATATATTCTTACCATCTTAACCTATTTACAACTTAAAATTAAACACGGATGGCACTTAGGCCTATACACACTTAATTTTATATTCACTTTTAAATTATAAAAGTACACACATAGCCACATATTCACATATCATATATTAACACCAAATAACACCATATATACCATAATGCAACACTAGGCTTGGATGATCTCGACTCACATCTTAAGTCACTTGGTCGCTAAACTAGACAAGGTCTTTTAATTTTGGCTTCCTAACTCGATGTGCCTTTCCTAAATTATCCAAAACCTATTGACCCACACTTGTGCCTTTATCTCTACTGACCTTATACCATCTTAAAACTATGGTGGTCGACCTAATACTCACTTCTAAGTGTTCTAAAACTATGTGATAAGTGAAAGCGCTCACTGGTGCAAATTTCAGAATGACAACTATAGTTTCTTGAGTGCATTAGGCACTCTTAAACTACAAGTTTTCCTTCAAAACTTTTACACAAGACTCTCCTGACCTAAGAGAATCTCACAAACTTGATGTGGCTCAAGGGCCTGGCTTGGGCCTTCTTGGGCCTAAGCTAAAAGTCCAAGGTTCCCCTGTTTTTCTGGGCATAAAACGCCTTGATTTGAATTAACTTGTGACACATGGTTCTAACTCATATCCTATGAACTATGGTTGGAAAAACTTCTATGACACTCCCTCTAACTAAGACCCAATAGGGCCTAATGAGGGCCTACCCATGACATGGCAAATCTTCCTATTTCTAAGTTGCAACAAAACTGTCTCCTGCTGGACAGATTTTGTTATTCTACTTGTGCACCTAACCAAAAGACATGAAAACCTCCAAACAACTCCTAAAACCTTTTATATACTCCCAATACTAACTTCTGGTGGCTTGGGCTTCAAAGTGCACATCAATGACATGCTCAAAACTCACTCTAAACCTCAGGGTACTAAACTAATTTTCTGCAGAAACTATAACTCTCATTACTCCAAGGTTTTGACTTGACAAACTCAACTACCAACATCCCAATACTTAAACCAAGACTTATGCATGGTAATCTACTGAACTAACTCCCTTATTCTCAAAATAACCTTGGGTGAGATCATCCTTACCTAAGGTACAATTATGGTAAAACAAAAGAGATCACATTTCTCAACTCACCAATCATTAAGTTTTTTTGAAACCACAAGATATGCATTTTATAAAAGATAACCACGAATTATTACCATGCAACAAGAAGCATAAATCAATATTAACACATTATTCCTACTGAAATTAAGGCTCACTAACAAAATCTTTCCAAATGATCAAAATCTTACAACATTCTAAGAGAAATCCACATGCATGCATGCCCTCGGGTTTTGCAAACCAAAATAACACATTTTCTACATATATTCTACCATAAAATTGACATGCAAGCCTAGCATGAGCTATACCTAGATGATCACTTAGCATGCAAGGAGTTTTATCAAATTTTCACCACAAAATTCAAGTCATTATCACATAAACATGCAAAATTTGAGCAAAATAACAAGAATGATCTCAAGGACCATTCATTCGGCTCCCATATGGTCATGGCCGAATGAAATGGATGGGAATGGCCATTTAATCATCAAGAGTTTCCTTCTCAAGACTTGGCACTTATCCATTCCTTGTAGTCCTCTCAAAAACAACCCTAAACTCACAAGAATCAAGGTTGTATTTTGAGTTTCACTAAAACCTTTACATGCAACCTTTAAACTTAAACTTTCTACTCAAAACTCTTTGAAATATGAGTGATCATGGTATGGGAAGTAACATTTACTTGTGTAAAGAGTAGAAGCTTGGTTGAGGAATGAAGAAAAAAAAATGGGGAGGGGGGTTTCGGCTAAAAGCCGAGAGTGAGAGAGGGAGGAGGGAGGGAGGAGAAAGTGTGGTGGTGAGTGAAGTGAAATGATCATGTCTTTGCTTGTTTTATGGTTTTTGTATTGGCAAAAGTGAGTGGAATTAGGAATTGACATGATTAGCCTTCTACTTGAACTTGGTTCAATTTGCATGCAATGGTAAAGAAGGAAATTGGCTAGAAAAATAAGAGTTAGTGGGGTTGGAATTGTCCTCTTTGTCCTTGAAAAGAATGAGAGGGTGGTTTGCATGCAAGGGCTTTCTTGTAATTTGCTAAATATGACAACTAAAATTTATAATGATTTATTTTTATAAAATAAAATACAAGTTCAAAAATTATAAAATTTATACCATAAAATAACTTGGATTTTTAGAGACTTTATAAAATCATTTTCAAAATTTGTGAACAAAATACCTTTTAAAATAAAAAAATTCCAAGGCTTAGAATATTCCTTATAAATCAAAAAATAAAGAAATTAAATAAACTCTTGCTTTGAAAAATCATATACTACATAAAGCAAATTTATAATGCAGAAATTTGCACTCACACAAACGTACAATCATTGAATATATTTTCATTCGGCTTTAATATTATACCAAATCCAAAAATAATATTACACGAAGATACCGGTCGTAACACCGAACCTCGTTGGGTTCTAAAACATTAATGGGAATCCCTAGGCAACTTTTAAGCCTAATATAAGTGTGGAAAGGACTCGCGTCTCAATCCAGATCCACCATTCAAAGAAAACATTTATCCCCCTTTGGGACTGAAAACCCACATTTTATTTATTTCAAAAACTGATGTCGAATTATAACAAAATCTCTTTTTACAGTAAACATTTTTATCAAGGGATTATAGATCAACTCGAAATACGGGAAATATGGTACTAAATCTCAGGGTCATGATTCACAAAACTATACTCTATTAAAGTAACTGAATGGTTTTCATATATCAAAGATTTAGACAAGGGGATTTAGTGAGGCTATTAGATATTAAAAAAGGGTAATGCCAAATTGGGCTTTTAGCAATGGTTTCTCATCAAGGTTCAAGTGCTGGATCATCAAGAAGGTAAGCTTCATGAATACTAAGAGTGTTAAGGTATGAAGAATGATCTTTAACTCAGGACATATCAGAATTGTCAAGCTTTAGGATAAAAAAGAGGGTATCAATCAATGAGGAATCACGTTGGTAAGTATCTGACTATCAGAGTTCAAGGTAAGGTTCTATAGGGGTTCAAGTATCAGGATGAGATATTAATACTTAGGAATCATTAGCATGTTAATCAAGAGGATCAATCAAGTATTATAACAACTCTTTATTTTATCATGGCCTTCAACTATCATGAAATGACTTTTGAACTACTTGCAATACTCGAGGGTTCATGGCATCTCTATATAAATCAAAGATAAACATAAGATACGCTTGATTTAATATATCAAATAACACAGGATAGTTGTAGCAATGTATGAATTATTAGCAGTAAATACGAAGGTCAAGTTGAATCACTTGCCTTGAGAAAGGCCGGTCTGGTCTGACTGGTAGGAGCAACTGGAGCTTTACTCGACCTTTATGGCAAGTTTTCCCTCGTCTCGAGATCCTACATAAATAATAATAATCCTCATTATAATATATTCTCACCAACTTAACCTATTTACAACCCGAAATGAAACACGGATGGCACTTAGGCCTATATGCACTTAATTTTATATTCACTTTTAAATTACAATTATACACACATAGCCACATAATCACATATCATATATTAATACCAAATAACACCATATACACCATAATGCAACACTAGGCTTGGATGATCTCGACTTCACAACTTAAGTCACTTGGTCGCTAAACTAGACAAAGTCTTCAAATTTTTTTGGCTTCCTAACTCGATGTGCCTTTCCTAAATTATCCAAAACCTATTGACCCTCACTTGTGCCTTTAGCTCTACTGACCTTATACCATCTTAAAACTATGGTGGTCGACCTAATACTCACTTCTAAGTGTTCTAAAACTATGTGATAAGTGAAAGTGCTCACTGGTGCAAATTTCAGAATGACAACTATAGTTTCTTGAGTGCATTAGACACTCTTAAACTACAAGTTTTCCTTCAAAACTTTTACACAAGACTCTCCTTACCTAAGGGCATCTCACAAACTTGATGTGGCTCAAGTTCCTGGCTTGGGCCTTCTTGGGCCTAAGCTAAAAGTCCAAGGTTCCCCTGTTTTTCTGGGCAGAAAACGCCCTGACTTGAATTAACTTGTGACACATGGTTCTAACTCATATCCTATGAACTATGGTTGGAAAAACTTCTCTGACACTCCCTCTAACTAAGGCCCAACAGATCCTAATGAGGGCTTACCCATGACATGGTCAAATCTCCCTATTTCTAAGTTACAACAAAACTGTCCCCTGCTGGACAGATTTTGTTATTCTACTTGTGCACCTAACCAAATGATATGCAAACCTCCAACCAATACCTAAAACCTTTTATATACTCCCAATACTAACTTCTGGTGGCTTGGGCCTCAAAGTGCACATCAATGACATGGTCAAAACTCACTCTAAACCTCAGGGTACTAAACTGATTTTTCTGCAGAAACTATAACTCTCCTTTCTCCAAGGTTTTGACTTGACAAACTCAACTACCAACAACCCAATACCCAAACCAAGACTTAATCATGGTGATCTACTGAACTAAATCCCTTATTCTCAAAATAACTTTGGTGGAGATCATCCTTTACCTATGGCACAATTATGGCAAAACAAAAGAAACTACACTTCACAACTCACAAATCATCGAGTTTTTTTTTGAAACAACAAGATATGCATTTTTATAAAAGATAACCATGAATTATTACCATGCATCAAGGAGCATTAATCAATATTAACACCTTATTTCTACTGAAATTAAAGCTCACTAACAAAATCTTTCCAAATGATCAAAATCTTATAACATTCTAAGAGAAATCCACATGCATGCATGTCCTCGAGTTTTGCAAGCCAAACAACATGTTTTCTAAATATATTTTACCAAGAAATTTACATGCAAGCCTAGCATGAGTTTTATCTAGATGATCACTTAGCATGCAAGGAGTTTCATCAAATTTTCACCATAAAATTCAAGCCATTATCACATAAACATGCAAAAATTGAACAAAGCAACAAGAATAGTCTTAAGGACCATTCATTCGGCTCCCCTATGGTCATGACCGAATGAAATGGAAAGGAATGGCCATTTAATCATCAAGAGTTTCCTTCTCAAGACTTGGCGCTTATCCATTCCTTGTAGTCCTCTTCAAAAATAACCCTAAACTCACAAGAATCAAGGTTGTATTTTGAGTTCAACTAAAACCTTAACATGCAACTTTAAAACTTGAACTTTTTACTCAAAACTCTTTGGAATATATATGATCAAGGTATGGGAAGTAACATTTACTTATGTAGAAGGTGGAAACTTGGTGGAGGAATGAAGAAAATGGGGAGGGGGTTGGTCTCGGCTGAAAACCCGAGAGGAGGGAGAGGAGGGCCGAGAGTGAGAGGGAGAAGGGAGGGAAGAAAGAGTGTGGTGGTGAGTGGAGTGTGAAATGATCATGACACTTGCTTATTTTATGGTTTTTGATTTGATAAAAATGAGTGGGAATGAGAATTGACAAGACTATCCCTCCACTTATACTTGGTTCATTTTGCATGCAAGGGTAAAGAAGGAATTTGGCTAGAAAAATAAGAGTTAGTGGGGTTGGAATTGCCTCTTTAGCCATTTGAATTGAATAGAAAGGATTTGCATGTAAGGACAACTATGTAATTTGCTAATTATGACAATTAACACTTATAAAGATTTATTTTTATAAAATAAAATGCAAGTTCAAAAATTATAAAATTTATACCATAAAATAACTTGGATTTTTAGAAATTTTATAAAACTACTTTTGAATTTTGTGAACAAATAACTTTTTAAAAAGATATTTATTCAAGGTTTAAGATATTCCTTATAAATCAAAAATGGAAGAAATAATTAAACTTTTGATTTGAAAAATCATATACCACATATCAAAAATTTAAGACACAGATATTCTCATTCACACAAGCATACAATAGTTGAATATATTAGCATTCGGCTTTATAATTACACCAAATTTTACAATTAATATTACACTAAAATGCCGGTTGTAACATCCTCTCCCCCTTAAGGGATTCTGTCCCCAGAATCTAAGAGAACAAATGAGGATACCGGGAACGCATATCAGACTCTAACTCCCAAGTCGATTCTTCGACCTTAGGGTTCCTCCAAAGCACTTTTACTAACTTTACTGACTTATTTCTAAGGCTCTTCTCTTGCCAGTCGAGTATTTTAACCGGTTGCTCCACAAATGATAGGTCTGCCTGAATTTCTACAGGTTCATATTCTATCACATGGCTAGCGTCAGGATTATACTTCTTAAGCAACGACACATGGAACACATTATGCACATGCTGATACTGAGGTGGTAAGGCCAACTCGTAGGCCACCTTCCCTACTTGACTCAAAATTTCAAAAGGACCTATGTATCTAGGTGCTAACTTCCCTTTCTTTCCAAATCTAGACAACCCTTTTCTAGGTGACACCTTCAACAAAACAGCTTCGCCAATTTGGAATTGAACATCCTTATGCGGTGGATCCGCATACTTCCTCTGTCTATCTTGAGCAGCAAGCAACCATTTCTGAATTAACTTGACTGAATCATGCAACTGTTGTACCAATTCCGAGCTGAGAATTCTTCCTTCTCCTACTTCATCCCAACTTGTTGGTGATCTACATTTTCGCCTGTACAAAGCTTCGTATGTTGGCATGCCGATACTGGAATGATAGCTATTTTTGTAAAAGAATTCAATGAACGGCAAGTGATCGTCCCAACTTCCTGCAAAATCGATTGCATAACTGTGCAACATGTCTTCGATTGTTTGAATTGTCCTTTCGCTCTGACCATCAGTCTGCGGGTGGTATACCGTGCTCATATTCAACTTCGTGTCAAGACATTCCTGAAATTGCTTCCAGAATCTTGAGTTAAATCGGGGATCTCTGTCTGAAACTATTGATACGGGTACTCCATGCCTCAGTACGATTTCGCGCACATACAGATGAACCAATTTGTCTAATGACGACTTCTCGTTTATTGGAAGGAAATGCGCCGACTTCGTAAGACGATCAACTATAACCCATATTGCGTCATGCCCGGATTTCGTTCGCGGTAGTCCTGCTATAAAGTCCATAGCGATATTTTCCCATTTCCATTCTGGAATCTTCAGGGGCTGAATTAATCCGCTTGGTTGTTGATGTTCTGCCTTCACTTTCTGACAAGTATAACACTTCGCAACCCATTCTGCCACGTCTCGCTTCATATTTGGCCACCAAAAGTTCTTCTTTAAGTCTCGATACATCTTGGTACTTCCCGGGTGGATTGAAAATTTCGAATTGTGGGCTTCGTAGAGGATCTCATTCTTTAATTTAGGTACATGAGGAATCCAAATTCTGGAAGAAAACCTTAGTATCCCTTGCTCATCC
Source organism: Apium graveolens (assembly GCF_009905375.1). Taxonomy (NCBI): domain Eukaryota; kingdom Viridiplantae; phylum Streptophyta; class Magnoliopsida; order Apiales; family Apiaceae; genus Apium; species Apium graveolens. The sequence continues at coordinate 57,628,687 of NC_133650.1, forward strand.
CTTTGAGTATTAATCTCCTCTCCAGATAACTGATTCTTCTCTTTCTCCATTACTTCTTCTTGACACCTCTTTATCTTTTCCACTAGTGTTGGCTGAAAGGTCATTGCACGACAAACTTCCTTAACTTTTCCGCAAGCACAAAGTTCCAGTTCAAATCTCTCGATTTCTTCAGATAACTCTTTTGATGTTATCATCATATTCAGTCTCTCCTTCCTACTCAGAGCATCGGCCACAACATTCGCCTTTCCAGGATGGTAATTTATCGAGCAGTCATAGTCCTTGATCAATTCCAGCCATCTCCTTTGCCTCATATTGAGCTCCTTCTGAGTGAAAATATACTTTAAACTCTTGTGATCCGTGTAGATTTCACACTTCTCTCCATAGAGGTAATGTCTCCAAATCTTAAGTGCGAACACTATGGCGGCTAGTTCCAAGTCATGCGTCGGGTACTTTAACTCATGCGGTTTCAACTGTCTTGACGCATATGCAATCACTTTACTGTGTTGCATCAACACACAACCCAAACCCTTATGTGAAGCGTCACTGAATATCACAAAGTTTCCTTGGTCATCTGGAAGTACTAACACCGGAGCTGTTACCAATCTCTGTTTCAACTCTTGAAAGCTATCCTCACATTCTGCACTCCATTCGAACTTCTGATTCTTTCTGGTTAACTTGGTCAATGGCGTGGCGATTTTCGAAAAATTCTTGATGAACCTTCTATAGTATCCTGCCAACCCTAGAAAACTTCGCACTTCCATAGGAGTCTTTGGCCTCTCCCAACTCATAACTGCCTCAATCTTTGCCGGATCCAATTTAACTCCTTCATCTCCAATGACATGCCCCAAAAATTGAACTTCCTTTAACCAAAACTCACATTTGGTAAACTTGGCATACAACTTCTCTTGACGAAGTATTTCCAATGCTATCCAGAGGTGTTGCTTATGTTCTTCTTCCATCTTAGAATAAATAAGGATGTCATCAATGAATACCACGACAAATTTGTCCAAATACTTCTTAAATACTCGATTCATCAGATCCATAAATGCGGCCGGGGCGTTGGTCAGTCCAAACGGCATTACTAGGAATTCATAACGCCCATATCTGGTCCTGAATGCTGTCTTGGGAATATCTTCTTCTTTGATCTTTAATTGATGGTATCCCGATCTCAAATCGATCTTTGAAAAGCATTTTGCTCCCTTCAGCTGGTCAAAAAGGTCATCTATCCTTGGTAGCGGGTAGCGGTTCTTGATCGTTACCTTATTCAACTCCCGATAGTCTATGCATAATCGCATACTCCCATCTTTCTTCTTTACAAACAGAACGGGTGCTCCTCATGGCGACGTACTTGGCCGTATCACTCCTTTATCCAACAATTCTTGTAGCTGGCTCGCCAACTCTTTCATTTCTGCTGGTACCATCCTATATGGGGCCTTTGAAACTGGTTCCGTGCCTGGAGCAAGGTTGATCTCGAACTCGATTTGTCGATCTGGTGGTAAGCCTAGTAGTTCGTCAGGAAACACATCGGGAAACTCGTTAACTACGGGGATATCTTCTATGCTGGGACTGCCTTTTTCTGAATCCACTACATACGCTAGGAACGACTCACAACCTTTTCTAAGTAGCTTCTTAGCCTGAACAATTGTAAGAAATAGTTGCTCTTGCCTCTGCCCCTTAAATACTACCTTCTCTCCACTCTTCGTCTTTAAATACACTTTCTTGGTCTTACAATTAATCTGAGCGTTATTCTCTCCTAACCAATCCATTCCTAAAATTATATCAAACTCTCCCAACCTGAAGAGTATCAAGTCGGCTGAAAACTTATACCCCGAAATATCAATCTCACACTTTGGACAAAATTGATTCACAGAAAACTTCTCTTGGTTCGCAATTACCACATTTACTACCTCACTCATAATCATTTTATCACATTGGAGCTTATCAACAAAAGTTTTTGATATGAAAGATCTTGTTGCTCCCGAATCAATCAATACTTTAGCTTTGACATTATTGAGTAAAAGTGTACCTGCTATCACCTCAGAATTTTGAACAGCATCCTTCATTTTCAGATCAAATGTCCTTGTTGTTGCTTGCGGGGTTGGTGTAGGTGGTGGAGGTAATGCCAATACCTCAGCTGGCACGCTTTCACTTGTACTTGCCACGTTCATTAAAGCTTTGACTGGTCCGGTTGCCTTGCACTCCCTAGTTATGTGTCCAGTCTTCCCACACTTGTAACACGTAACTCCTGGCTTCGGTATCTTGCACTCATTTGCCAAATGTCCCTTCTGATTACACCTATAACATGTCATGCTCAACTTATTACACACTCCGGGGTACCTTCTTCCACAGTGCTTGCATTCCGGTCTCTGGAACCTGTTTTTTCCAACTTGCCCTTGGCTTGTCTGATTGTTCCCCTTTGATTCTTGCCTTTTTCCCAAATTTCCTTTCTTTTGAGAATTTCCGCCCTTCTGGAATCCGATCCTCTTTACATTCCGATCTTGTGAACTTCCCATTTTAGACTTTTCTCCATAAAATGGAACATTCCTCTTCTTGTTATCCCTCTCATTCCTTGACTGCATCCCATTATTCTCAATCAAAGCAGCTTTCTGTACTACTCCTGCATAAGTTTCAAGCTCAAACATAGCCAAGGCTCCAATCCTTGCTGAAATTTCTTTGCTTTTTCCTCCTCAGTGCTGGTATACTTTGTCACAAACCTTGACAACTCAGTAAACTTCTTCTCATACTCCAGTACAGTCATGTTCCCATGCTTCAGCTCCAAAAATTTAAGCTCCATCTGATTCTGCATGTACTTAGGGTAATACTTGTCCAGAAATAACTTCTTAAATCTCTCCCAAGAAACCTGCTGAGTTGCTTCCATAGCTTTTACTGACTCCCACAAATAAATGACTTCTCCTTTCAAGAAGTAAGTAGCATACGGCGTCTTCTGATCGTCTCCTAACTGTACCAACTCAAAAGCCCTTTCCATCTCCTTGATCCATGTGTTAGCTATCACTGGATCAGTGGTATCATGAAATGCAGGTGGATTCATATTCTGAAAAGCCTTGAAAGTGACAATTTGTCTAGGTGGTACTGGTGGTTCAGGGGGTTGGTGTGGTTCATGGTTATCTTGGTTTTCAATTCGTTGTTGAAGAGTTAGTTGGTTTTGAGCTATAACATTGGTCTGCTGTTGCAAAGTTTCCAGTAGTCGAAGAATGTTTGGGTCTGTGGTGGATGTGATTGTTGGGTTTTTCTTTTTGGGAGGCATGATCCTGAAATAAGAGTTATGTCAAAACAGATATGAATGATAAAATGATTCGAGGGTATCACATGGCATTCTTATTTACATATGGGGTCAAGTTTCCAAATTAAGCAGATATGGTGATGCATATAAAAATGTAAAATAACAGTTGAGAGCAAATGGAACAATAGAACATAATTATTGAAATTTTTAAGGGTCACAATACATAGGATTAGGACAAAGTCTGATTCTAGGAATAATAGGCTTATTTAAAGGAAACAACGGAAACAATGATAGTACAACATCATGAAAAGTAAATGGAAAGAACTAAGGCTCTACTCCATCTGAACGGGGCTTGGTAGTCTTTTCCTCTCGAAGTGTCTTCACAATGCTCTGGAGCTCATCCGCCACCATCTGAATGACATACTGGCCGGTGCGGTCCCGGTGCGCTGGCATCTCCTCAAGCTTAGCGTTGACGTACTGAACCAAGGTCTCAAGTCTCGCAGTCATCTGCTCCTTGGGGTTCCCTTCGTAGTTTCGGCTGTCCGGATATACGTTCTTCAGTCGGTCTATCAGTCGGTCGTACTTGCCCTGAAGCATGTCGAACTCGCGCCTCAACTCAGCATACACAGTGAAAGCAATAGTGTCGTCTGAACCAGAGGATGACAAGGAATGCGCCCTTTGCTGACAACCAATAAGAGGAGTATTAATAATAAATTTACTTAACCTACTCTCTCGCATATTATCTATAACCTACACACATATCCTATAACCTATTTGGGCTGTCCAGGGACTCTAAACCGTAGCTCTGATACCAAAACCTGTCACGCCCCCAACTTAAGCAGCAAATTAAATATAACTATTACAACATTTTAAAAGAAGTATACATAACCAACTCCAAGATCTTACAGTTTAGGGTTTGGAACAACCCAACACTACCATCTATTACAACTGATTTTAAATAGCGAGTCCTCACACAAAACTACTATCTCTTATTCTACCTGAGCTCGAACATAAGCATCAGCATCACAGGTCTTACGGGCGGTCTGCTTGAATCTAACCATAGCTGCTAGCTGTAATATTAGGGTAAAGCAAGGAGTGAGCCAAATGCTCAACAAGTGCTAACAATACGATACAAAACATAAATCGAGATATACATTAAAGAATGACAATGGAAAGACATAACCAATGATAACGAGGGATAAAACTATGGGTGATGGCATCATTTTTGCTTGTATCAAAACAATTTCAAAATCATGTCTTAATCAAAATCATTTTATGACGCTACGGATTACAGCCGGTGAACAGCCGCGAAGTAATCCCGAACCTCGCTGGGCTCTAAAACATTAATGGGAATCCCTAGGCAACTTTTAAGCCTAATATAAGTGTGGAAAGGACTCGCGTCTCAGTCCAGATCCACCATTCAAAGAAAACATTTATCCCCCTTTGTGACTGAAAACCCACATTTTATTTATTTCAAAAACTGATCCCGAATTATAACAAAATCTCTTTTTACAGTAAACATTTTTATCTAGGGATTATAGATCAACTCGAAATACGGGAAATATGGTACTAAATCTCAGGGCCATGATTCACAAAACTATACTCTATTAAAGTAACTGAATTGGTTTTCATATATCAAAGATTTAGACAAGGGGATTTAGTGAGGCTATTGGATATTAAAAAAGGGGAATGCCAAATTGGATTTTAAGCAATGGTTTCTCATCAAGGTTCAAGTGCTGGATCATCAAGAAGGTAAGCTTCATGAATACTAAGAGTGTTAAGGTATGAAGAATGATCTTTAACTCAGGACATATCAGAATTGTCAAGCTTTAGGATAAGAAAGAGGGTATCAATCAATGAGGAATCACGTTGGTAAGTATCTGACTATCAGAGTTCAAGGTAAGGTTCTATAGGGGTTCAAGTATCAGGATGAGATATTAATACTTAGGAATCATTAGCATGTTAATCAAGAGGATCAATCAAGTATTATAACAACTCTTTATTTTATCATGGCCTTCAACTATCATGAAAAGAATTTTCACTACTAGAAAAAGTAGAATAGACATCGCCTCTTAGACATCGGTTGATGTTGACACTTATGTAAAAAGAATTTTTAACATCGATTTTATCCAACTGATGTCTTTGTGTATAATAGACATCAGTTTTTTCAACCCAGCTGATGATACAAGTATGATTTAAAAAAAAATGATCCCGCGCTCTTCCCCTTTCCCCCTCAACCAAATAATTCATTCCCTCTTTAAAATTCCCCCCTTTCTTTGCCTTGGCAAAATTTCAAGCCTAAAATCTTCCCTCCCCTCTTTTGGACTTTACACATAAGATTAATTAAATCAAAAAATTAAATACATATACCTACAACATCTCTTCAAACATCAAATATAAAACATAAAATCAAAAATCCTCTCTTCTCTCTCCTCTTTCTCTTTACTCGACCGAAGAACAACCCATCTCAACCATGTTCTTCTCTCTCCCTGTGTCTGCATTTTGACCGCTATGTCCGCTCTCTCCTCTCTCTCTCTCTCTCTCTACGAAAAGGTCGTCACAGTTTGTTCAAGTCGGAGTTTAAAGCTCAAATTGGAATATAAAGCTCAAGTCGGAGGTTAAAGCTAACTCAGAGGTCTAAGCTTGAATTGGGTAAATATTAAACCCTAACTTTTAAATTGGGTGTTTTAAATTGAAACCCTAATTTTTATGCTTCTTGGGTCACTAATTATGTTGATGTGGGGTTTTTTTTTCTTTTATAATCTGAGGTAGAGGATGTTTGTTTCCTAGGACCTATTAGTACTAATTACGAGCGTTATTAAAGTTGAAATCTTTACCTGTTCTAGTGGGGTTTTTTCTTTTATAATTTTAGGCAGAGGATAGTTTATCTAGTACATAGTGGCTAGTAGTGGTAAGTAAGAGGGTTATTAAAGTTGATAGCTTTATATGTTTTGGTGGTAATGCTTTTTATTGTGGTCTCCGATCTAAGCTGACAACAAGTAATCTATTTTATTTATTTGTTTTTTTAAGTTATCACTTATTAATTTGTCAGTGTCGGATATTCATTTCGTTGATTCTAGTTGATAATCTTCTTTATCTAAATCTAGTGATCAATTTGGTTGACTATTTTTAAGTTTAATTTTGGAGTATTAGACGGGATTAATTTGGTTTTGCTATTTGGTTGCAGTGATGTCTCAGAATTTGATGCTCCACTTCCTATTGGTGCTGCATCAGAAGGCAAAGAATGTGCCGAGAAAGAATGCTCGAGAAAGAGGTATGATGTTTTGCTATAAATCTTCCCTCTTATTATTAATGGCTTAAATTTTTAAGGTAGATTAGTTAGAATATACTAAATAATGTAGTAGTCAATATAATTGTTTTTTTATATTTGCATCCATCAGACTAAAACTAGTTAAACTTCTGAATTAGCTTAGAATTGCAGTCACCTGCATAAGTGATATTGTTATCACCTGCATAAGTGCAAGATTTTATGTTTCCTAATATGGATGTCAATAGTAAAGGACATTGTTATCATTATTATTATTGTATTGAAATGTTTAGTTTGTGAAATTAAATTTGTGTTGCATATTTGATTTTTCTGCAGGCTCTTACAAGTGCTTGGCAAAAAGCATGTTCATCGCCAACTCCGAGTTTTAAGAACTATTTTGCAGATAACATGATGGAAACTCTATGGAATTTAGGTGTTTAATAATTTGCTTATAGTTATGATTTCGTACAGGGATCAAAGGCAATTTCTGAGATGTTGATTAGAAATTCAAGATTGCAGATTCTCGAATTGGATAATAATTGTGTATTTATGCAAGCTTACTAATTTGATACTGTTGGTTATATTTTATTCAAATTCTTTTCGTGCAAAATCATTCTGATTATTTTTTCTTTTTTATAATGGAGGTAGGGCTTCTCAGAGCTTGCAAGATCACTTGTTGGGAATGAAACCTTGCACACAATGTACCTAAAGTGAGTTTAAAAAATTAGCATTAATTTGTTTGTACAATTCGATTTTGATTCTAAACGTGCAAATTTTATGCCAATGTTGACCTGTATTATTATCCTTTAGTAACTTTTTGTGATTTTCTTATGTCCAAGTCGAAACCATGGGGGTGCTTTGGGTGCTTCTGCTCTGGCTGAAGGCCTTGAGAGGAACAGATCATTGCGGGTATGTGTTTCTGTTTCACTGCTCACTATCATTTTTGCTTGATCATACCATAGAAAGTTAGTATCACGTGCGGCATGTGGGCCTGCATTGCATCACCTGAATTTGCTTTGATTGCAATTATGTGACAAAATTATAGTAGTAGTACTCTGACTGGGATCTTCTTCCACCAAAGAAAATCAAGGATCCCGGGCAAAAAAGAGTAATTTCTTAAGCATTAAACTATGTATGTTCAATTTTAAATTTAACATCACTACTCTTGAATATAATATTGAACTTCCCACTCATAATAATGATAGCCTGAAGATTGGGATGACAAATAATTTATCCCTGATCCTGAAGATAAGAAACCAGAGGTACAGACTCTCATTCTCTTTAATATTGAAACTCTATGATCATTTAAATTTGATGTGCGTATACCTCAATCAGCATTTTGTTAAACTTGATACCTGTCTTATTAAACAGGGTTATGATGACATCCCCAAGGAGATACAAGATGCTGATGCCAAGAAGGTAACATATTATGATTCTTCAGTTTCTCTGTTTGGCACAATTTATGTCCTTTAGCAGATTTTAACTGTTTGACTTTATGTTTACAACTTCATCCAGATGACTGGGATGATGAGGAAGATAGTGAGTGGACACCCCCAACTGTCCCAAATCCTGAATACAAGGGTCCGTGGACACCCAAGGTCTGTTGATTTTACATGAGACGGTCTAAATTCTCATTAAAAAGTATGATCTTAATTTTTATTAACTTATTTTATTATGCAGAAAATTAAGAATCCTGCCTACAAAGGAAAGTGGAAGGCACCTATGATGGGTAAATATTTTTTCAGGATTTTGTATTCTTGGACTCCATAAAATGGAAAGTAGTAATAGTTGATGAGAGAGAGGTTGTCACGATATGCTGCGTGTTAGGGCAAATCAAGCTCTTCCAAGTTTTTAGAGTTTTGGATTCCTTCTATAATATCCAATGCGCAGTTTGAGCAGTATTGTGATACTCTTCTACTAGAATAGATGGATGGATATGTGTAGTATTTGATGTTTGGATTAGATGTATCTGTTGTATAAGATGTTTGAATATTGGTTAGATTTATAGATAGCTGGTATTTTGCAGCAATTGGTTTTGGTAGTTTATTGATTTGGCAATTTTTTGGTATCTATATTTTTAAAATGTGCATTAATAAACAGGTACATACATCATTACAATGGAAAACGATGTCTTTCAAATCTTAATACATCAAATTTAGTTGAACATTGACATCAGTATTACCGATTAAAATCGATGTTAAATACTACAACAAAAAAAATCTTAAAACAGAAAACCGATATTATTAAGCTTTATAGACATCGGTTTGTCAGTCATAGATATCGGTTTGAAATAAATAACCGATGTCAGAAGTTATATTTACATCGGTTTATCTTGAAAACCGTTGTTATTGGTACTAGTAACATCAGTTTAATGGGTAAATGGTAATATTTTACTTATCTCACATATATTTAAATTGATAAAAATATCATATTATGATAATATATGAAGATTAGATATGTATTATAAATTTAACATCTTTAAAAACTGATGTTATACGTCTTCTTTAACATCAGTTTAAAATCGATGTTAAATGGGGGATCTTTAATATCACCCACGAAGACATCGTATTTTTTTGTTCATAGACATCGGTTTTTAGCCGATGTCTATTCTACTTTTTCTAGTAGTGTTTGAACTACTTGCAATATGTACTCGAGGGTTCATGACATCGCTATATAATTCAAAGATAAACATAAGATACGCTTGATTTAATATATCAAATGACACAGGATAGTTGTAGCAATGTATTAATTATTAGCAGTAAATACAAAGGTCAAGTTGAATCACTTGCCTTGAGAAAGGCTGGTCTGGTCTGACTGGTCGGAGCAACTGGAGCTTTACTCGACCTTTATGGCAAGTTTTCCCTCGTCTCGAGATCCTACATAAATAATAATAATCCTCATTATAATATATTCTCACCAACTTAACCTATTTACAACCCAAAATTAAACACGGATGGTACTTAGGCCTATATGCACTTAATTTTATATTCACTTTTAAATTACAATTGTACACACATAGCCACATAATCACATATCATATATTAATAACAAATAACACCATATACACCATAATGCAACACTAGGCTTGGATGATCTCGATTTCACAACTTAAGTCACTGGGTCGCTAAACTAGACAAAGTCTTCAAATTTTTTTGGCTTCCTAACTCGATGTGCCTTTATTAAACTATCCAAAACCTATTGACCCTCACTTGTGCCTTTTACTCTACTGACCTTATACTATCTTACAAATATGGTGGTCAACCTTAATCTCACTCCTAAGTGTTCTAAAACTATGTGATAAGTGAAAGTGCTCACTGGTGCAAATTTCAGAATGACAACTATAGTTTCTTGAGTGCATTAGACACTCTTAAACTACAAGTTTTCCTTCAAAACTTTTACACAAGACTCTCCTGACCTAAGGGCATCTCACAAACTTGATGTGGCTCAAGGGCCTGGCTTGGGCCTTCTTGGGCCTAAGCTAAAAGTCCAAGTTTCCCCTGTTTTTCTGGGCAGAAAATGCCCTGACTTGAATTAACTTGTGACACATGGTTCTAACTCATATCCTATGAAATATGATTGGAAAAACTTCTCTGACACTCCCTCTAACTAAGGCCCAACAGGGCCTAATGAGGGCCTACCCATGATATGGTCAAATCTCCCTATTTCTAAGTTACAACAAAACTGTCCCCTGCTGGACAGATTTTGTTATTCTACTTGTGCACCTAACCAAATGACATGCAAACCTCCAACCAACACCTAAAACCTTTTATATACTCCCAATAATAACTTCTGGTGGCTTGGGCCTCAAAGTGCACATCAATGACATGGTCAAAACTCACTCTAAACCTCAGGGTACTAAACTGATTTTTCTGCAGAAACTATAACTCTCCTTTCTCTAAGGTTTTAACTTGACAAACTCAACTACCAACAACCCAATACCCAAACCAAGACTTAATCATGGGTATCTAATGAACTAAGTCCCTTATTCTCAAAATAACTTTGGTGGAGATCATCCTTTACCTATGGCACAATTATGGCAAAACAAAAGAAACTACACTTCACAACTCACAAATTATCGAGTTTTTTTTTTTGAAACAACAAGATATGCATTTTTATAAAAGATAAGCATGAATTATTACCATGCATCAAGGAGCATTAATCAATATTAACACCTTATTTCTACTGAAATTAAAGCTCACTAACAAAATCTTTCCAAATGATCAAAATCTTATACCATTCTAAGAGAAATCCACATGCATGCATGTCCTCGAGTTTTGCAAGCCAAACAACATATTTTCTAAATATGTTTTACCAAGAAATTTACATGCAAGCCTAGCATGAGTTATATCTAGATGATCACTTAGCATGCAAGGAGTTTCATCAAATTTTCACCATAAAATTCAAGCCATTATCACATAAACATGCAAAAATTGAACAAAGCAACAAGAATAGTCTTAAGGACCATTCATTCGGCTCCCCTATGGTCATGGCCGAATGAAATGGAAGGGAATGGCCATTTAATCATCAAAAGTTTCCTTCTCAAGACTTGGCGCTTATCCATTCCTTGTAGTCCTCTTCAAAAACAACCCTAAACTCACAAGAATTAAGGTTGTATTTTGAGTTCAACTAAAACCTTAACATGCAACTTTAAAACTTGAACTTTTTACTCAAAACTCTTTGGAATATATATGATCAAGGTATGGGAAGTAATATTTACTTGTGTAGAAGGTGGAAACTTGGTGGAAGAATGAAGAAAATGGGGAGGGGGTTGGTCTCGGCTGAAAACCCGAGAGGAGGGAGAGGAGGGCCGAGAGTGAGAGGGAGGAGGGACGGAAGAAAGAGTGTGGTGGTGAGTGGAGTGTGAAATGATCATGACACTTGCTTGTTTTATGGTTTTTGATTTGACAAAAATGAGTGGGAATGAGAATTGACAAGACTATCCCTCCACTTATACTTGGTTCATTTTGCATGCAAGGGTAAAGAAGGAATTTGGCTAGAAAAATAAGAGTTAGTGGGGTTGGAATTGCCTCTTTAGCCCTTTGAATTGAATAGAAAGGATTTGCATGTAAGGACAACTATGTAATTTGCTAATTATGACAATTAACACTTATAAAGATTTATTTTTATAAAATAAAATGCAAGTTCAAAAATTATAAAATTTATACCATAAAATAACTTGGATTTTTAGAAATTTTATAAAACTACTTTTGAATTTTGTGAACAAATAACTTTTTAAAAAGATATTTATTCAAGGTTTAAGATATTCTTTATAAATCAAAAATGAAATAAATAATTAAACTTTTGATTTGAAAAATCATATACCACATATCGAAAATTTAAGACGCAGATATTCTCATTCACACAAGCATACAATAGTTGAATATATTAGCATTCGGCTTTATAATTACACCAAATTTTATAATTAATATTACACGAAAATGCCGGTTGTAACACTCCACATTTATTAGAGCCACATCAACCTGACTTTGAGAAGGTGCAGTGACTGGGTGTTTAGCACCAGTTTGCACTAACTGTGTGCCCTGTGCATCCCCAAGGGTTTTTGATTTCTTCTTTCTGATATAAGTTTTGGGTGAGCTTGTGTCCTTTACCCTCTTGGCATGTACTCTTGGCTGGGAGTTTTGTTCAATAGTCACATCCTTTTGGGAGGATACAACTAGTAATCAGCTTAAATCCTTTTTAAGCACTGAAGTTTATCGAGAAACTACAATATGGCTAGGCTGGGAAATACTCACCTCTCCAACCTTATTCTTAGGGCTTCTTTGATTTTCACCCTGTCCCTCACCTTTCTTACCCTCCTTCACACTCCCCTCTTTAGGTTTAGTAGATTTTACAACTGATTTCTTTTGAAAGAAATCAGAGGGGGCTTTCTTAGTTTTAGATTTTAGAATTTTTATTTTGGCAGCTTGGGTAGGCATATGTTTGGTTATTGGCACAAATACCATAGCTACACTAGAAGGCAAAGAAATGTGTGAAGTTGGAAGAGTAGAGATAGAAGAAATTACCTCACTTACCTGAGGTCTCTCCATTATTGGAAAATAGAATAAGGGCACCTCCTTGTGATGATTTTCTCTATTTAAATCTGCAATAATCCTTCTTTCTTGAACCCAACAATTCAGCTTGTTGGTTGGGTTCTCAATCTCAATATTCTAAATAAGATGGTTAGCAAGCATCATAAAGAATCTAGCATAGTAGACACTTTTACCTCTCTTATTAAGTTCTCCTAACGTAAAGCCTAACTCAAACAAAACCAAGTCACTAAAATTAAAGTACTTATCAGTAACTAGCATGTAAAGCATATTAAGCATGGATATATTGATAGAATCAAAATTGCTAATCTTACTAGAAAATACTTTAGTTACCACATTACACAGATAACTCCATTTTTTCCTAAGACCCAACCTTCTACTTTACTTAACTTAGAGGTAGTGAGTGCATAGCCCATAGAGTTAAGCATGTTAACAATGTTAGTGTGTGTGTGGAGCAGTTACAGTATTATCAGGAATCCTAAAGCATGCTTTGACAATATCACTATTTATGCAAAACTACTTACCTTTTAGAGTGAAAGAGATGGTTTTGTCTGTTGAGTTGTATACTGCAGTTGTCCACATCTCCTCTACAGCCTCACAGTAAATGGTGGATGATTCCAGCATGGCATAGTGGAGTTTGCAGTTCTTCACAAAATCCATCATTTTGTGGTAGTCACGAGACTGTTGAATCTCCTTGTTTACTAAAGCTGAGAAGTTATTTTTCTCATAGATGTAACCTGTTTGAGACATGATTTTCACTACAAGTGCCATTGCTAAAGATTTGAAAGTTTGCAGAGAGAGAATTTGCTTTTGAGAAGAAAGAAATTAGAGCAATTGAATCTTAAGAATGATAAAAGAAAAGAAAAAAAAATAATTTAGCTTTTATACTATCTCAGAGATAAACTAACAAAAATAATAAAGTGAAATAAAGGACCAATAAAAATTGCCCAAAATAGCCGTTTAAAAATGAATAAACTGTAAAAATTCTGTCACTTATCCATCGTGTCATGCTTACAAACTGTAAGTATACTCGATGGATAATGTTTAGAGAATTAACGGTTAGGATTGAGACAATTCGACGGATGAGGATAAATCAGTTATTCGTCGAGTTATAAAATAATCCAGAAAAGTAATTGATTTTTATTAATAATTAATATTCCGACGGATGATCATACTCGATGGATAAGGAGCATCCGCCGGGATGTAAATTTTGACTTAGCCAAAATTTCATCCAAGGATAAAAAATCAATTAATTTTCTGGCTGAATAAAAACTTGCAAACTATCTGAAACGATTCAAGAATAATTGAGCATACCTAACTCACTTACCAACCTTGAAAAGGTGGATTCATCAAGTCGCTTGGTAAATATGTCTGCAAGCTGCTTTTTACTTGGAACAAAATGCAGTTCCACAGTACCATTCATTACATGTTCCCTTATGAAGTGGTACTTGATATCTATGTGCTTTGTTCTTGAATGTTGTACTGGATTTTCAGTGATGGCAATTGCACTTGTGTTATCACAAAAAATAGGAATCCTATCCACTTGTAGACCATAGTCCAACAATTGGTTTTTCATCCACAAAATCTGTGCACGGCAACTTCCAGCAGCAATATATTCAGCTTAAATTGTAGAAGTAGAAACTGAATTTTACTTTTTACTGAACCAGGACACAAGCTTGTTCCCTAGAAATTGACAGGTTCCTGTTGTACTTTTTCTGTCTATTTTACAACCTGCATAATCTGCATCTGAATAACCAGTTAGATCAAAACCAGAATCTTTAGGGTACCAAATGCCAAGTTTTTGTGTTCCTATGAGATATCTGAAAATTCTCTTAATAGCTACTAAATGAGATTCTCTAGGATCAGCCTGAAATCTAGCACAAAGACAAGTAGCAAATATTATATTTGGCCTATTAGCTGTTAAGTAGAGAAGTGAGCCAACCATGCCCCTATAGCTTGAAATATACACAGACTTTTCAGTAGTGTTTAATTCAAGTTTAGTTGCAGTGGCCATGGGAGTTTTTGCATATGTGCAATCCATAAGATCAAACTTCTTTAAAAGATCATGAATGTATTTAGTTTGACTAAAGAATATTCCATTACTAACTTTCTTAACTTACAAACCAAGAAAGTAAGTTAGTTCTCCCATCATGCTCATTTCATACTTACTTTGCATCAATTTGGCAAACTTTTTGCAAACTTTTTCATCTATAGAGCCAAATATAATATCATCTACATAAATTTGAACAAGTACACTAGAGCCATTAACATTTCTAAAGAATGAAGTTTTATCAACGGTACCTCTTGTGAAGTGATTTTCCAAAAGAAACTTTGATAAAGTGTTATACTAGGCTCTAGATGCTTGCTTCAGCCCATAAAGTGCTTTCAAAAGACAGTAAACATGATTTGAGAGGTTTGGATCTTCAAAACCAGGAGGCTGACTAACATAGACTTCCTTCTCCAAATCTCCATTCAGAAAAGCACTTTTGACATCCATTTGATAGACCTTGAAATTGGCATGAGCTGCATAGGCCAAAAAAATTCTGATGGCTTCAAGTCTTGCAACAGGAGCAAAAGTTTCATCAAAATATATTCCTTCTTGTTGACAATAGCCCTTAGCAATCAATCTAGATTTGTTCCTCACTACTATGCCATTTTCATCCATCTTGTTTCTGAACACCCATTTGGTGTCAATTGGATTCTTTCCTTTAGGCTTGGGTACCAGCTTCCATACTTTATTCTTTTCAAATTGGTTTAGCTCCTCCTGCATAGCTAAAATCCAATCAGTATCCAACAAAGCTTCTTCTACCTTCTGTGGTTCTTTCTTACATAGAAAGCTGCTATATAGACATTCATCTTGAGTTGCTCTCCTTGTTTAAACTCTAGAAGACACATCACCAATGATGAGCTCAAAGGGGTGATCTTTTGTCCATTTTCTTTTTTGAGGTAGATTAGCTCTAGATGAAGAGGCCTCATTGTTGTCTTGATGTGTGACTGAGTTTTGATTATTAGAAACTCCCCCTGAGTTTGTGAATTTTTGATTTGAGAAAGGAGAATTTTCTATAAGTGATCTATTCTGACTTTCAGCTTCTTTTGATGAACCGACGGATGGTGCACTTTGTGTTCCGACGGAAGAAGCTGATTGTCTCCCGACGGATAAAGAAAATTGTCTCCCGACGGATGAAGCATTTTGCAACTCGACAGATGTTAAATTTTATGCTTCATTTGTACTAGATTTTTCTGCATTATCCTTATTCACTATTTCTTGATCATTTTCATCATCACTGTCATCACTAACCATCTCCACATTATCAAACTTGAGGCTTTCATGAGAATCTTCATCTTGCAATACTTCAATCTTTTTATCATCAAACACAATATGTATTGATTCCATAAAAATGTTGGTTCTCAGATTGTAGACTCTATATGTTTTTCCCACAGTATATCCAACAAAAATTCCTTCATCTATTTTAGCATCAAACTTCCCATGATGATCAGTTTGATTTCTCAAGATTTAACATTTGCAGCCAAAGACATGAAGAAAATTTAGAGTTGGCTTCTTATTCTTGAACAATTGGTAGGGTGTCATACACTTTTCTTGATTAATCACAGAAATGTTCACAGCTTCATCCCAGAAATATGTTGGTAACTTTGATTCTTCAAGCATTGTTCTTGCAGCTTCAATAAGAGATATGTTCTTTCTTTCCACTACTCCATTTTGTTGTGGAGTTTTTGCTGCAGAAAACTCATGCATTATCCCATTCTCTTCACAAAATGATCTTATCACAGAATTCTTGAACTCAGTTCCATTGTCACTCCTGATTCCTCTTACTTTAAAATCAGGATGATTGTTGACTTGCCTTATGTAATTGATAATGATTTCACTAGCCTCATCTTTAGACTTTAAGAAATATGTCCAAGAGAACTTTGAGAAACATCTACAATTACTAGGCAAAATCTTTTCCTTGAGATGGATAACACATTGACTGGTCCAAACAAATCCATGTGTAGCAATTGCAAAGGTTCTTTAATTATTGAATCAAGCTTCTTTCTGAATGATGCTTTAATCTGCTTTCCCTTTTGGCAGGCATCACACGGTCCATCCTTAGAAAACTCCGCTTGACGAATTCCTCTAACCAGTTCTTTCTTGACAAGCTCATTCATGGTCTTGAAGTTTAGATGGGATAGCTTCTTGTGTCATAGCCAACTTTCATCTTGACTTGCTTTACTGAGAAGACAAGTGACAGATTCTGCATCAGATGAGTTAAAGTCAGCTAGATACACATTTCCTCTTATCACACCAGTGAGAACCACCTTGTTGCTTCTTTTATTTGTCACAACACAGGCTTCTGAGTTGAAGGTTACTGAATTGCCCTTATTAAAAAGCTGGCTGATACTCAACAAATTATGCTTGAGACCATCCACTAGGGCAACCTCCTCAATGATGATATTGTCTTTTGAAATCAAGCCATATCCCACAATATAACCCTTGCTGTCATCTCCAAGGTAATACTTGGGCCAACTCTCTCCTTGAACTCTGTGAGCAGGGTAGAATCTCCAATCATGTGCCTTAAACAACCACTATCCAGGTACTAAAGATTCTTTCTGTTTCCCTGCACACATCAAAACCAAATCAAGTTGATTTTGGTACCCAAGTTTCCTTGGGTCCTGCCTTGTTAGCTTTCTTCTTTGGTTTCTTAGGTTTGATCTCATTTGACTTGGAAATTTCTGATTCATCCTTAGTCATTTGAGTTGGACATTTGAAACCAGTCATTAAAATAGAATTATCATGCATATTTTGATTAACAGGAAAAGGCATGTTGTTTGCAAACATGTTATTCCTGTAAGGAATGCTAAATGGCATTTTTGGCATGCTAAATGCAGCATAATAAGGATTAGGTGTAAATGGCATATTAGCAAATTATGCATTCATATTCTGATCAGACATAGCATTCACAGGCATAGAAGGCATGGCATTCATGGTGGGAAAATGAGAGGGTACAGATATAGGAGCAGGCATGGCAAGTTTGCAGTTAACAGACAAATGATTAGCACTACCACACTTAACACAGATTTTTCTTGGAGCATATTTATCAAGTGTGTAGTTGTTATGTTTGTTAATCCCTACTTTCCCATTTCTATTGTTTTTATTTTTAATTTTTTTTGTAACCTCTATCTTTTCTAATCTTTCATTCAATTGCTTGATGGACAGATGACCAACATTCACATTCTTCTCCTTCTTCACTTGACTTGATTCTCCTGAAACAAAGTTTTTGGAAACTGATCCATATTTCTCATTTAACTTGGCAAGTTTGGCTTTGCTCACAGCCGACGGATGATGATTTATGTCACTCGACGGATAATCCTTTTGATTATCCGACGGATGACTCTCATCATCCGTCGAGTCCAGATCTGTTAGCAATCCTTCAACCAAATTAGATTCCAGCTTCTCCTTACTCTTTTTCCAGGATGCATCACAAAAGGATTCAATACCTTGAACTTTAGTGATTTGAGCATGAACATATCTGGATGATTTCCATGCCTTAATCACCTCTTGTTCTCGTTCAAGTTGCTTCTTCGAAATCTCTTCTTTCTTCAAGGACTCAGTTAATTCATCCTTAGCAATCTTACACTCAATTCTCAATTTCTCAAATTCAATAAACTGAGATTCTAGCACATTATTCCTCTCACTTAAAAACAAATTGTTTTCTTTGATTTTAGCATTTTCTTTAGTGAGAGACTTAAGTGTAACACGCAAATGATATAATTCTGTGGACATGTCATTTATGGCATCATTACACTCGGCTTTAGATAAATGTGCTAGGTTAGTGGTGATTACCTGATTACTTGAAGAACTTGTTTCTGTTTCATTAGACTTGGCCATTAGGGCTAGATTGACATAGCTGACATCCTCATCTTCATCCAAACCATCAGCTGCCCAGTCATTTTCCTGTGTAATGAAAGCCCTTTCCTTTTGCTTGAGCAACTCAAAATACTTCTGTTTATAATCAACAGGCTCAAACTTCTTTTTACTGAAATCTGACTTTCTACACTCACTGGAAAAGTGCCCTGCCAAGCCACATTTAAAACATTTGAATTTAGATTTATCCATCATGTTTCTATTTTGCTTAGCTGCTCCAAAGTTCTTTTGAACTTGAGTTGGCAAATCTTCTGGAAAGAAAAGCGAAATGCTCATCAATATCATCCATGTCATCTTAGCTCAAATTGTCTTCATTTTCAGCTACCAGCCCTTTAACCTTGTTCTCACAGGTCTTTGAAGTAGACTCAACAACTTCTACCTTCATATCTTTCTCTTTCTCTAACTCAGCAACCAGTGCTATGGACCCTCCTTTCTTCCTTCCTTTCTCCATCCTCTCATCTTGCTCTACTTGAAGCTCATAAATTTTCAGGATGCCATACAGTCTCTCCAAAGTAAACTCCTTGTAATCTTGAGAGTTTCTCAATGAGACTGTCATTGGTTTCCATTCCTTTGGAAGAGATCTAAGGAACTTGAGATTGGAGTCTTTTGTCTGATAGACTCTTCCATGCAACTTCAGAGCATTTAGTAGTTTTTGGAATATACTAAAAATGTCAGTGAGAGACTCACTATCTTCACAATGAAAGTGCTCATATTTCTGAATTAGCAGCTGTATCTTATTCTCCCTTGCTTGCTCAGTACCATCACAGATTATCTGAATTATGTCCCAAACCTCCTTGGTTGTTTTGCAGTTAATGATGTTATCAAACATATCACCATCAACTCCATTGAACAATATATTCATGGCCTTCTTGTCTTTCCTGACTTGCTCAATATCAGGATCTGACCATTCATGCCTAGGCTTGGGAACAGATGGTTTATTCCATGTTGCAGCTCTCATTGGTACATGATGACCTCTCTCTATGAAATCCACATAGGCCTCATCTTGAGAAAGAAGATGTAGGTGCATCTTCACCATCAAGTGGTGATAATTGTCTTTGTCCATAAATGGAATCTTAACTCCAACATCCTTCTTGTTCATCTTGCCGTTTGTTATGATCTTTAAACTCTTTGTACTTCAAGAGCTTGCTCTGATACCAATTGTTATTCTTTAACAATACAACAAGAATTACAGAAGGGGAGTTGAATATAATTTTGGCTTCTTTTTGAGATTTTTAAAACTGCTCTAACTCAATAATATATAAGTGTTTGATTTGCAAAGTGCGGAATAAGAGAATTGTATAAATCAAAACATAAGTAATAAAAACACAAGTCTTTAAAACTTTCTGGTGGATTTGAATGTATCCACCAGATATATATATATATATATATGTATATCGAGAGAACCCTGTGAAGCTTGAATAGCTCACAGCTTCTTTTTACAAGTGAACAAACAAACTACAGAGAAATTCTTAACAGTTACAGCCTTTTCTATTTCCCTTCTAAAATATGTTTGCTTAGTTATTTATTCTACTTGCTACACTTGGTTTATATATCACCAAGTTTACATGGTAATAAGACAGGATAATAAAACAAAACCTATCAAGTCTAACTCCATGCTGCTTCACTACTCTATTTCAGCATTTTTGAGTATCTTCATAATAGCATGGAAATGGTAATGCTTCTTTGTTATCAAAACCCTGCTAAACAGGCTACCACATTCCTTTTGCAAACACCCAACGCATGTGACTGTGTTGTCACTGTCAACAGATATTTGAATTGATCATCTGTCGGGTACATGCTTGTTATCCATCAGGTACTCTTGTTGATCATCCGCCGGGTAGCTTTGTTGATCATCCGTCGGGTAGCTATTTGACACTTGACTCTATTTTATTTATACAAAATTACAAGACATCTAATATTTACAATTAATCAACCTATTTTGCATATCTATTAGTAGTCAACATGACTTATATGCTACTAAAGAATCTACACAAAGTTGTTTACAGAAATGTGCTACATTAATTATTGTTACATAAGCTACTCACCCGGTGGATATCAATTAGTCATCCGTCGGGACTATATTGAATCATCCGTCAGGACTATAATTGATCATCCGTCAGGTGCTACAAAATCACTAAGTTAAATCTACTAAGATGTTTTGTTTAATTTATCATCAAGTTCACAACATATTCCTAACAGAAATAGTGGTCAATGTTATTTGATGCAATCCAAAAAGCATTCACTTGCAGACACACTGGATGGGATCAAATCTGTCATGCTGTTATGAAAATAGTATACTCTAGTACTAATATCAAGCAGATAAATGTTGGGAGAATAATAATGAAGGAGCTCGGCAAGAATCTCGGTAAATTACCAAGAGGAAGAGGTACTGAAATCTTTTACTCTTGATTTATAATATCTGTATTATTGTTTAGAAATAATAAGCTTATAGAGGATGTTAGAATAGATAAGACCATAATGGTTTCTCCTAAATATGTTTCCAAGGTATTAATGGGTACATTGGATACATGGAATGAAGTTAATGTAGACTTGTGTATAACATCCCATAGAATACAATGAATGAAGTTGATGTAGACTTGTGTATAAAATCCCATAGAATACAAGGAATGAAGTTGATGTAGACTTATGCATCAGTCTCTCAAAAGACTTACGTTAGTAAAAAGAATAAGAAAAGAACCATAGAGCATGTTGTTGTAAATGCTGATCTAAATTTAGGAAGTAAGAATCATGTGTCACCTCTCACCAGACCAAAGAAGTCAAAGAAAATAGCCACCTCTATTTTCTCTCAATAGGACTCAAAGAAGATAGAAGAGGAAAACATGTTATTATATTGTCTGTGGCTTCTCAAAAAGTCACATATATTGAAAAGAGTAGTCTCTCCACTACACTTGTTAAAGAGTCTGCACAACCTCAAAAACTCACTTCTGAGGAGGTCAAGGAACAAGGTGCACACAAGAGTGGAGAGCACATGGAAATTGCAACCCAC
This sequence comes from Apium graveolens, assembly GCF_009905375.1. NCBI lineage: Eukaryota > Viridiplantae > Streptophyta > Magnoliopsida > Apiales > Apiaceae > Apium > Apium graveolens. The sequence goes on from NC_133650.1 coordinate 57,650,170, forward strand.
TCTACCTCAATTCAAAGTGAGTTGCCAAAATCAAATCTACAATCCAATTCTCTGCCAGAAATCTCAAACCCTCAAATTTCTTCTCAACTAGAGATTCAGGTGACTGAAACTCTAGAAATTGATCAATAACAATATGCTTCTATGATTGAGCCAATATCGAGTGACTTAGTGCATGACACTTTGCTCACCAACCATAAAACACATTCAGTTGGTCAAGAAATGCAAGTCGGGGCATACTCTAATGACACCAACAAAAATATGGTGGATTCACTAGTTTTTACTGGGGACACCATGAGGTCACCTAAATCTTCATAAAAACATCATTCAAGATGTTTTGAAGGACTTGAAAGAATTGGCTAATAAAGACATTAGTAGACTTCACAGCTATTCAAAAGATGGACTCTCAGAGTCAAGAAACAATTCATTCTAGTCTAGAATCTTCATCTATTCCATAGGAGCCTAGCTCTAGCACTCACTTCATGACAACATAGTTATAGTCTATGTAACATGACAGCACTGTATGACCATCTACTAAAACTCAATTGACGAAGTCCTTTGACTATGAGGATCATATATAAGGGTTCTCAAAAATTACTCAACACCTTTTGATCAATAATCTACCTAATGCTGATTATCAAGCAATTCTTTTAGAACACAAGAAGGATATGGAAATTCAACATGAAAATATAGCAGATGAAGTGGAAGAGGAAGGAAATGTAGACTATTGGTTGAATGCTGACTATCAACTAGAAATGAAATATGCTCTATCCAAGATTAGGCAAGAGTATTTAATGATTCTAGGTTCGAATGCCAACAATCTATCACCAGCTGAACTCTATGAGGCATTGAATGACTCCATAAAGCTTAATCTAAAATGCCTAAATCTTTTACGGAGAGGAATTGAAGTAGAGATACAAAATATGAAGAGCATCAACACTTCTGCTGTGGGCAAAGTCAAGCAACATTTCAAGAATTATCCACCAAAACTGACTCATGCTATGAATGAAGGAGAAGAAATTAAAAGATGAATTAAGACTTTGGGAGGCACTTTGGGAGATATGAACACTCATTTCACAAGGTATAAAGAAGTTCTTTCTAAGCTCATTGAACAAGTCATGGATGTAGATGCCAAATGTGAAGTACTCTATAAGAATCAATATAGTAGCATGCTTACAACTGAAATTCCTCCACATCAAATGCCTAGATAGAGATGTTCATGAACCGAGCTGAGTCGAGTTTTGATCGAACCGAGCCGAGTTTTAATTTTTTTTTTCTGACGAACTGAGTCGAGCCAAGCTTTCTTAACGAACAGAAAACCTTGTTCGAGCTCGAGCTCGTTAATGAACGAGCCAAACATGAGCTTTTATCGAACAAAATCGAGCCGAGCTGAACCGATCCGAACACGACCTTTCTCCATCAAAACGAGTCGAGCCGAGCGGAGCCGAGCCCAGTCGAGCCGAGCTAAGCCGAGTCGAGCTTAGTTAAAAATTCTGGTCAAAACACGGTCGACTGTTAAAATAACAAACCAAATACATTTATTTTGTTCTAAAAAAATTTTATATCACTAAAATACATAGATCTTAACATCCGTTCGGTTGGATCATTCATAAATATTTTTAAAAAATTGAAACATAAATATGAGACTAAACACTATTTACAAGTATTATTTAAACCGTTGGTTGATTGTCAAAATAACAAATAAAAAATTATTTTTTTTCTAAATATTTTGTCATATCACTTAAATATATAGATCTTAATATCCATACGGTTGGATCATTCATCAATATTTTTAAAACATTGAAACATCAATACAAGAATAAACACAAGTTACAAGTACTGGTCAAAATACCTGTTGATTGTTAAAATAACAAACCAAATACATTTATTTTGTTCTAAAAAAATTTTATATCACTAAAATACATAGATCTTAACATCCGTACGGTTGGATCATTCATAAATATTTTTAAAAAATTGAAACATAAATATGAGACTAAACACTATTTACAAGTATTATTTAACCCGTTGGTTGATTGTCAAAATAACAAACAAAAAATTATTTTTTTTCTAAATATTTTGTCATATCACTTAAATATATAGATCTTAATATCCATACGGTTGGATCATTCATCAATATTTTTAAAACATTGAAACATCAATACTAGAATAAACACAAGTTACAAGTACTAGTCAAAATACCTGTTGATTGTTAAAATAACAAACCAAATACATTTATTTTTTTCTAAATTTTGGCATATCACCAAAATATATAGATCTTAACATCCGTATGGTTGGATCATTCATCAATATTTTTAAAAAATTGAAATATTAATACAAGAATAAACACTAGTTACAAATACTGGTTAAAACACATGTTGATTGTTAAAATAACAAACCAAATACATTTATTTTTTTCTAAAAAAATTTCGTATCACTAAAATATCTAAATCCTAACATCCGTACGGTTAGATCATTCGTCAATATTTTAAAAAATTAAAACATTACTACAAGAATAAACACTAGTTACAAGTACTCGTCAAAACACCTGTTGATTGTTAAAATAACAAACCAAATACATTTATTTTCTAAAATTTTTGTCATATCAATAAAATATATAGATCTTAACTTCCGTACGGTTAGATCGTTCATCAATATTTTTAAAAAATTGAAACATTAATACAAGAATAAACACTAGTTACAAGTACGGGTCAAAACACATGTTGATTATTAAAATAACAAACCAAATACATTTATTTTTTTTCAAATATTTTGTCATATCATTAAAATATATAGATCTTAACATCCTTACGGTTGGACCATTCATAAATATTTTTAAAAAAATCAAAAAATTAATATGAGACTAAATATTAGTTATAATTATGGGTCAAAACACCGGTTAACTGTTAAACTAACTAACCAAATACATTAATTTTTTTCTAAAAATTTTATTATATCACTAAAATATATAGATCTTAACATCCGTACGGTTGAATTATTCATAAATATTTTAAAAAAAATTAAAACATTAATATGAGACTAAACACTGGTTAAACTACTAGTTGATTGTTAAACTAGCAAATGAGACAAACTTATATTTATCCGAAAAATTTTCCATACAACTAAAATATATATTTTCATGAAATTATTTACAGTTTAATATAATTTCATGAATTAAAAAAATACAATAATGCGGAATATAAAACTATATTTTTTGAATTTCTTTTTCTTTATTGGGCAGAACCCAAATAATGCAAGCTCAACCTAGAAAAAACCCTAATCCATGTTATGTTTGTTCATTCCCTGTTTTCTCAATCAGTCAATCTTATCTATATCCCTAAAAAATTAAATCCCTAAATCCCCAAAACCAAAATCAATCCTAAATTGAAGAACTTTAGATGAAAAATCAAATCTTAGATTCTCATTTCTCAGTGTTCAGTTCAAACTACTAATTCACATGGAAATCGGAATCGTATCTACAGATTGTAAGTACCTTTTCCAGCCTCGCTTTTTGATAGTTTGAAAAAATGATTTATAATTTCTGAAACTTTGTTCAAATGTTTGAATGAATGGGGAATAATTGATAAAATTGGGACATTAACCATCGATAATACTGTTGCGAGTGACGTTGCTTTATGATATCTTAAGCAAACTTTTAGTGTTAGAAGGGTATTATTAATTGAGGGAAAAATGTTTCGTGCACGTTGTTGTGCACATATATTGAACCTATATGTACAGGATGGGTTAGAACCAACCAAAAAAATAGTTGATAAAGTCAGGGATGGGGTTAAAAATATAGCAGCCTCTGAAAGTCGTAGAATTAAGTTTGCCGAAATTTCAATGTCCTTAAGTCTGAAATGTAAGAAACTGATTTTGGATGTTTCAACTCGCTGGAACTCGACATATAATATGATGTCATGTGCGATCAAGTTCAGAGATGCATTTCTCATGTATAGCACATATGATCAGGGGTTTAAGGAGTATGTACCAAGTCCGGATGACTGGGAAATAGTTGTAGGTGTGTGTTCATTTTTTGAGGTTTTTTCAGATGTCACGAAAGTTGTTTCTAGAACGCAATATTCAACTTCAAATCTGTTTCTATCTGAAATAAGGAGGGTAAAGCAGATAATAGACAAAAAAGCAATTAATCTAAATATGCATATTCGAGAGATGGCGCGAAAAATGGAGCTAAAGTTTGAGAAATACTGGGGGGAATGAATTTGATAATGTCAATTTGTGCGGTCATTGATCCATGATTTTAAATGAAACTTCCAGCCTTTTGCTTTCCTACGCTTTATCCAATTGCTGGTGATTCTGACAAAAAATTGTCTTATTTAGCAAATATCGTACATGGTTTGTATGTTGAATATTGCAGGGAAGACAGAGATGCTAATAAGGAAAGAAATGAATCAAGTGAAATTTCATCCTCTGATGCAAGATTCATAAATGAAAGGAAAACACCTCAAGGAATAAATGATTACGAGAGTTTTATTAGGGAATGTGGAGGTATTGTTGAGCCCAGAAAGTCAGAACTTGAGGAATAATTAAGTGAGAAAATTATTGTTCCAAGTTTTGAATTTGACGTTCTAGCGTGGCGGAAAGGAAACTCTACAAAATTTCCTATTTTGTCCAAAATGGCATCCGATATTTTGAGCATTCCTATTAGCACTGTGGCTTCAGAATCTACATTCAGCGCTGATAGTATAGTAATTGAACCGCACCACTCCTGTTTGAAGCCCGAAATAGTTGAAGTATTGTTGTATGGAGCAGATTGGGTGTGCGAATTGTATGGCCTGAAAAAATCTTAACAGGTATATACGATTCTAATTTGATACCCCTAATAGTTTAAATGAGTCTAATTAAAAAATAAATTTGCTTATAAGACATGATCTTAGGTCTTTATCAATAAGTCCAGTAGTATATATACTTAATAATTGCATTTTTCAATTCTGACATTATTTCAATTTGACCTTTAAAATGTTTTTAGGATGAGGACAAGGAAATTGTGATTCATTTGGATTAAATGAAGAGTTGAAACATGAAGTATGAGGCTCCTATAAGTATCTTATATATTTCTGTTGGGTCGATTCTACTTCATGTGGTAATATAATTTGTACAAATTTGTAAATTATTCTGCTTGCTTGATTTCTTATACTATGAATATTGATGATGATTGGTTATTAGTCACAAGTGTACATAATTAAAATTTCTACAAAGGTGTGCACTATTAAAAAACTCTTCAGAACCTCTTTATATTAATAATCATTAAATTAAGAGTAAATTCAGATTAATACCATAATTCTGCATTATTTTTGTACTGTAATGACAACTGACAAGCAAATAAATTCATTTTCTATATGTTAGTAAAAAACAGAGATGATGTTAGAAATTGAATCTAAATGAAATACCAGCAATGGGATAGTTTCCATTTATATTGATAAAATTTATCCATTTAAGATTAGGTTCACTACCTCGGAGATAAAATACCAAAGTGAAAGTTACATTAAACTGCATTTTTAAGATTTATGACATGTTACCTCGAACATTTTACATCGATAATTAGTGTTTAGCTTCAGTGACTTGGAGATAAACTCTACAAGAGAAAGTTACTATGAAAGTTATTGTAATATATCATTTATGAAGGAACCCTGTTTTATGAACCATATTTTTATGTTTTATGTGATATCAGTATCATGTTTTATGTAACTAACTATTTGCAGTCAAGTTAGTTACCGGGCTATACATCTATTTGCTGATGGCTAAGTGCACTAGATGGAAACATGAAGCATCAACTTGGAGTTGGGAATGCCAAGCTAGAGCTGCTACAATTTGCTATAAAGTCTATTTTGGTTTTAAATTTTGGAAATGTAATCTAATTTAAAGTTTATATGATTTTTATACTTGGATAAATGATGTAAACTTTTATTTTATTTTGGTGTGGGAACATGGATTGATGAAAATAATTTCTATAATTTTAATCTAAAAACATTAGCAAGCAGGGTAACTGGGTAATTATTATAAAAATAAGCAGAAATTTTTGCATTTTTTTTAGCACTAACGAGCCGAGCTCGAGCCAAACGATCTCGAGCCGATCTCGAGCCGAACATGCTAAAAGCTCGGCCCAGGCTCATTTTCTTAACGAACAATTTTTTATGTTTGAGCTCAAGCTCGAGCCCTTAATGAACCGAGCCGAATCGAGCCCTTAATGAGCCGAGCTCCAGCTTGTTCACAAACAGCTCGGTTCGTGAACAACCCTATGTCTAGAGGTCAATTTAAAAACTGAAGGAACTCTTCATATCTGTACAATCTTTCACCAAGCTATATGAGAAAATAGATTCTATGGAAAATACTGTGAAGGAACTAAAACTTGAAAATTCTGAGTTAAATGAGAAGATGGAGCTGATTGATGACAGGGTAGGTGTGTCAGCCATAACTACCAGTGAGGTACTATTGAACCAACAGTAGATGTTCTCTCAGATCCTAATATTTCAAAATCTCTAAGGAGGCACAGGTTATAAAAAAACACTAACAAGCCTAAGGGGGGGAGAAGTAGCAGTGGGGGACAACAGAGCTAGTAGAAGTAGCAGAGCTAGTGAAACAAGTAAAACAAAACGTGAGAGCAAAGGGAAAAGAGTGATAGAATAAGCAGTGGCAAACCGAAGATCACGGAAGAAACACTAAAATCAGTCAAGCTACCTAAGGTTTGCTATCAAAGACTCTGAACGAAAGACAACGATTATTCAATCAGCTTTTCAGCCAAGAACTATGACGCTGGATCCAAAACCAATTAGTTAAGTAACCTAAGATAGATGGAAAATCAATGATTGCTCCACTTATAACCTAAGTCAAACATCACAAAATAGAAAACATAAATGAATATCATGCTGAGACTTTTTTGAAGTATCTGAAAGACTTGAAAGAAAAGTCAAAGGAAATCACTTGGAGTATCTCAGGCTTCTCAAAAAGAGAGTGAATTACTTTATAGTACTTCCAAGAAGGATAAATGAAAGATATATGAAGAAGATTGCCAGGGTGTTGGATAACAATAACATTGTCTGGCATCTTCAATATGTCACATTGGAAAGACTAAAATATTCTGAGGTTGATGCAATCCTCACTCTCATTAAAGTAAATGGGCCAAATAAAAAGGATCTCTATGATCTCATGCGCAATAATCAGTATTTGAGGCTTCTAGAATTTTGTAATAATCGAAAAACTGTGATTTATCAGTCAGGCACAAGACCACAAGACATAAAGCATCTGGCCATTCTAAGAGACATAAAGCATCTGACCTGAAAGATTTATTTTCATATTATTGAAAAATTGGAGAAAAGATCAATCTACAGATCTGTGGAAGAAATTAAAGTGACAAGAGAACTGAAAAACAATGTCAATACTATCTAAGTCACAATCTGTAAGTTTTCTCATATCAAAGTAAATATATTGTACTTGATAGTTATACTATTTTTTCCTGCATATTTCTTTTATGTATGGTAGGCTTGCTATAAGATTTATAATTGTGCCTAAAGATCTTACTTACAATTTGGGGGAGATTGTTAGGTGCATGACCTATTTATACCATCATAACAAGGCTACTCAAGTGACAATGTCTCTTTACAATGACCAAGTGGACTCTACCATTTGGATTAATGATAGATTTCAATGTACTTATCCTCTTTGCCTTCTAAATAGCTCAAAATGCTATAAGAGCTTAAGGAATTCTCTATATCAACTTTGTATATAATATATATAGAATAAATCAATTTGGAAGAAGTTCAATGAACATTGTTCAAGTAGCAAAATTAAGGAAGAATATTTCCGGAGTCAATAAGTTGTAGAAATTCTTAAAGTCCAATATCGTTAAGTCTAGAAGAACCATATCTTAAGTCAATCCAAGCCATATATTGAAGTCTAGTTTAAAATTATTTCCAGAAGTCCAAGTTTGGGTTATGTCAAGAAGTCCAAACTTGACTTAAATCGAGAAGTTCAATTATGTGCTACACCGAGAAGTCAAGAAAAATGTTATATCGTGAAGTGCATAATTGTGTTGTATTGAGAAGTCCAAAGTAAACTGGATTGTATAGTCAAGCCAACTGGAGTTCACGATTTCTTCTCTCGGCCTCTTCACAACAAGAAAAATGAAGGTACAAATTACCATAAAAGAAGAAACAGATCACTACAGCATATTGTACATGGAGGTGATCCACGGACAAGTGTCAAGCCTATATTTAAACTTGAAGAGAAAGAAAAGAGCAAACACACAACAAAAGAAAATGAGCATATAGAAGCCAGAAAAATGCTATTATTTTTCTTGAAAACTGTAGCATAATTTATTTATTTCCTATTTAAAATAAATTGAGTAAAATATTTTTGTGTTTTTACATAGTTTTTTTGCAGTTAGTTTTGTTTGTGAGTTGCATAGTTTCAAAACAGTCCGGAAAAAGATTTTAAGCTAGTCATTCACCCCCTTCCTAGTTTTGGGATCCTGGTTTTCTAACACAAAAAACAATGTTAGATATCCCTTATAATCCTAACAACGACTACGATATGCACTTTTAACTGAATAAACTCATTTTTCCTCCTCTATACATAATCTAGAATCTTTCGTTCTCAAACAACTTAACAGAATTTTTAAGATATGCTGAACATTATTCTCATTAGATAAGCCTCAATATGTCTAAATCAAATTCCAATTTATCATTCTTCATAAAATTACTAACTTTAACATCGTCTAGTCCTGGGATTATAAGTTCAATATCCTTGGATGGTTTGAACTTGGCAGCCACTGATTTTTCCAGACCTATACTGTCTCTCCCCACCCAATTCTTCTCACACCCCCATTACAAACTAATTTATGAGCTGCAATGATACTATGCTAAATATAACTCGGGTTATTACCCAGGCCAGCTTCTTCAAAGGCACACGTCGGGAAATAACGATCCTTCAGAAGTCTTGCAATGAATGAATTTAGATATGTTAACACCCTCCAAGCCTAGTTACTCAACATCGCTGTAAAGTATAATGTAAAGTAATATGTAATAAAGGTAATATATCTCAATGTGAAAATGAAACATGTAATTAATATTAACTCTGAAGCAATAAAATTCAGAAGATCTGATAAATAAAAAAAATCAACATAATATTAAAGTAAGAAGTCCGTAACATAGTCATGGAAAGAAGTACATTAATATATTCAAACCTCTGTAAAGAATAAAATATCAAAGGACTTTTAGTGACAAAGATTTGAATTGATTCTAGTAGTAAAGATCAAAGGATTTTAATGGAACAAGATAATAAAGCAGTGTGAAGGTGATATCAACTAAAGAATTATAAATGGTTCAAGATATTTAAATCTATTTTAATCATATGTTACCAAACCAGTGTATTAGGTGTTAGCATTCCATAAAATGAATGCACTGATTAATAAGAAGAAATATGTTGGTAACAATATGTGGTTGAAGGAAGGATTTGAATAAAGTCTATAAGGAGAATTAAGAGAAGTCAGATTTTCTATTGCCATAATTAAAGGAACATGGAAAATATTCTAAGCATCGAATATTTCCTGTCTTCTTGTATCTATTGCCTTTAAGCCAACCCAAGGTACATGTCTCTTTGTGGCTTGGTCCTTCTCGCCTCCTGACTCTCTACAAGGTTCATGTCACCTTCTTCATGGTATGAACTCTAAAATTTGGTTAAATACAGAAGGAAGAAGGAGAAACTAGCAAACTAGTCAAGTCCAAGTCACCTTTTGAACACAAGTGATTGATTCCTGCCGCCTTCTACCATATGCATGTTTCCCTTTGAAATTTAACCAAGGCCAATGTCGCCTTGTAGCTAGATCCTTGTTGCCTTCTATGAGTATTATATTGGCTCCTGTTTCCTTAAATCTTCCTTCGAATTCTAAGGACTTGGATATTCCAACTGCATCATTGTGAAGCAAGTGTAAACACTTGGCTCTCATTATGCCACATGTACACTTTGAAAAAGACTACACTAAAAAAAAGCAGATGCATTCACTTCGGTATTATCTTTTTAAGCAACCAACTGAGAAAATACAAGACTCTATTAAAGTGCTATAAATTTTCTTAAGCTTGTATTTCAATGTTATGTTTCCAAATTTAATGTAGCTAATCTTAATCGATTATAGTTTACCAAACTCAAGGAATAAACTAATATATTCCTCGAATTTTTAGTGTTTATTTCAATTTCGTACTTTAACGAATAACTTGTTAAAAAATGAATAATTTGTGAGTATCGTATTCAACCTCCCTTCAACGATACTTTTGGAACTAACAATCTCCAAATTAAATTCTTGAATTCTTTTAAACCCCATCCCAATTTTTCTTTGGATAACACATTTCGCTCATTGACATCCAGCGAATTCCCTTGCTCATCTCCACGTTTGATAAATGTTGAGAATGTTAACTAAACGTGCAACAATGGGACAGTTATGTTGGTTTTCAACCCAATATTATTGTATGGGATTGGTGATACAAGATATAAATGGATTGGGTAATAATAATATGGTTGTAAAATTATTATTATAACCAGATTAATTACGTCTTTTTGGTTAAGTTTTAGTGGCTACATATACATAGTCATTTTATGTTTAATAGGATGAGAAGATTATCTAAGATGTAGACTTAAGTATCGCTCGAGAGCGAATGCTTAGGTATTGTTAGGAATAGGCATCCTTGATCGGGTTTGGAACATCATTGAGGTGTTATTGTTTGATTGTACGCTTGAGTATTGTTTGGATTAAGTATCGGGTTTCGGACACCATTGATGTGTTATGTATATATTGTATTATTGATAATTGTTTGGATTAAAAATACAAGTTGGTACGTGGTTTTTACGCGTCATATATATTTTATGCATACTCCGCTTAGTTAATTGAATCTCGTACGTGTGTATATTTCTTTCTAACAAGTGGTATCAAGAGTCAAGGTCCGTGATGAAGTGTGTTGAAGGAAAGTTTAAGGTTTAATTTGAATGGAGGAGTACAATGATGGATTTGATGATAAGAAGCCTACTAAAATGGGAAGCGGAAAAGTTACGCGCGGTTTGACGACTGACTATAATTATTAAGAGAAAGGAGAAATATCTTAGATCTATAGAAGATTTATCAATCTTTGATAGAACTGAACAGCTTAGTCGTCTAGCCCTCGAGAAGACTAGACTATTATTGAAGAGATTATTACCCCACTTATGCTGTGTTGAGTTGAAGCAATATCGTTTACACTTTACAAGATAAAACAACCCAGAGTACTTCATCCACAGTTACGCAGTACTTAAAAATGACTTGCATCTCAGTTTGCCCTGAAAACTTGTGCAAATAATCTGTATATATGTGGAGAGAATAAAGAGAGAACTTGAGCTTGGGTTTTCACAAATATTTGATTTGTGTACATCTTTCTCAAACATTAAGTTCTCTATACAATACAAACTAAAATATAACAAAAGATATGTCATTAATTAAAATAAATATTATGCCTTGAATGGCATTTAACAAAATAAAATCATAATCAGATTTTATTTTTCAGTTACGAACCCATCAAACTTTACAAACTTTGACTTAGTACTGGTCTATCAAAGTTCGTTAAAATTTGACCCAGTTAGGCCCATCTAAGTTTGTTAAACTCTGATCCAGTAGGTCCATCAGAATGTGACACACAAAATCAGACAGCCCATGTAACAGATAAATTATGATATAACTATTCATATTAAAATAATATTAAGTCAATAAATATATTAATTAAACATGTAGTAAAATTTCTCTCCCAGGTTACGTCGCGTACACGAAATGCCGACACATTTTCCCTTCAACCCGACCCAGTGAACCGACCTGAGTTGAGTTGTGACGTGGCACGATGAGTCGGTGGCGGCGTGCGTGTTTTTGTGTGCGCGAGGCCCATAATAACACCATGAATCCCCACATGGCTTAATAGTTGTACACTACTCTTACAGATGGAGCTATACAAAACACCCAAAATCTATTCACAAATTTAATGTAGTATGAACCCACACAACCCATTTCAAACTACTAACTTCAAATTAATTTCATATGGATTATACTAAGAAAATGACTTAGATCCAAATATGAAATATTAAGTCCTCATTGTACTAGACAATCTTAAACAATTAGTTTTTACTAATTCCATGAAGAACACATCTAATATACGACTTGAACTTACCATTTTCTAAAAATAACCACCATAACTTGTCATAAGAGTTTCAATTTGCTCAAAAAGTCTTTTGGAACGAGAAAAATACTTGTTAACTATGATGGAATTGATTGAACCTACGACTTAAGCATAATTTATTTTCATCCTTTACACAGAGTTTTTACTTTCTATTTTTAAGTCAATTCAAAATCTTCTTTTTAATGTACCTCCCACCTGTTTCAGAAAGCTTTTGGAAGGCCAGGATATAGAGACTCAATTCGAACAATGTTATGGATTAAAAACTAAGGTATATGATTGCTGTATTTATAACTAAGGAACGTGAGCTTCGAGGCTCGATTTAACTGCTCCTGTATTTCGTGACTCGATCTGCCTTAACAAGATGCCTACGTACCTTGCTGATTGCCAAGGATCAAGTCAAAAAACATAGTTCTGATTTGTGGGGTGAGGCCCCTTATATAGATGTTGGGAGTCCTTAAATTGGACTTGGTATAGGAGACTTGGTAGCCAAGTCTCAGAATTAGAATGGACTTTGGAGTCCTAAATAGTAGGAAACTGATTCCTTATCCTTCTAGGTCCCTTAGAGGCTAATCTACAAGGATTTATGTCCTTATTGGGACTCTTCTCAATAACTGATTTTTCCCTTATTAATTAATTACAAAATTAATTAATATTTAGGGTTTTTGGGCCTTCTTTGTTCCATCAGGCCTGATCTGGTCCATCAGGCCTGATCAATGTGTTAACCTTTTTGGTCTGAATGTCATACATCTTCTTATTGGGCCTAGCAGCCCAAATCATGCATAATTAATATTATATTAGATTTACACAATCAAGATTCATTTATCCCTATCATTTGCCCCCCAACTTTTGGGAAACCGTATAAGATTTCGCAAAAGTTAAGTTCATTCATTCCCTTGCAGGGTATCGTTTTGCGTAAAGTGTGGAGCGACCTACACGTTTATAACGATTTGCCTTGTACGCGGCTTCAGGATCGTTTAAAAACTTCCTTTTTATTTTCTTACCTTTTCCCTATTTTTAGGAATTTTCTGGTATTCTTCAGGAATTTTCCCTTTATTTCCGAGATTTTTCCAAATTTTCTGCAATTTTCACAGACATTTTTCAATTTTCAGCCCTTTTTCGACCAGGATCCTAGTCGAAATTTCGACCTGGATCCTCGTCGAATTTTGGGCCAGCCTTTCAATCCTGGTCGAAGGATTTCGACCAAGATCCTAGTCGAACCTTCGACCTGGATTTTGGTCGATATTTGTGTCTTTCTTTGCTTCCTGGTCGTAAGGTTTCGACTAGGATTCATGACCTGGATTTCGACCAGGATCCTAGTCGAACCTTCGACCTAGTTTTTAGTCGAAATTTCTGTGCTTATTTGTTTCCTGGTCGTAAGGTTTTGACTAGGATTCACGACCTGGATTTTGACCAGGATCCTAGTCAAACCTTCGACCTGGATTTTAGTCGAGATTTCTGAGCTTATTCTCAAAAAATATTGTGCTTGATTCAGGAATTCGACCTCAATCCTGGTCTTATTTACCTGGCTTTCGACCTCAATCCTGATCTTTTTTACCTGTAATTTTTGGGTGTCTGTTCGAAAGAATTCGAATAGAATTCATGACCTGGATTTCGACCTCAATCCTGGTCTTTTTTACTCGTAATTTTCGGGTGTCAGTTCGAAAGAATTCGAATAGAATTCACGACCTGGAATTCGACCTCAATCCTGGTCTTTTTTCCTCATAATTTTTGGGCACCTATTCGAAAGAATTCGAATAGAACTCACGACCTGGAATTCGACCTCAATCCTGATCTGTATTGTGCTTCATCCTAATTCAATTTGGATTGGGCCTTATTTGGGCCTTCTATTTTTCCAAATCCCAATTGGATTTGGGCCTCTATTTTTTTTTTCAAATCCTAACTGGATTTGGGCCTCCTATTGGGCCTCTTTCATATTAATCTGGACTTTAATATGCTAAAACACCTTCTTTAGAATTCTCTAGAATTCTCGGAAATTTTTATTTATTTCCTTTGGAATTCCTTGGAGTATTCTGGAACGTTCCACTTCGGGGCTTTCTTCTTTGGGCCTTTAATCTTACTAGGCTTTTTGTCCCTTCAACTTTACTTTTTCTCCTATATAAAGGAGTGAGTAGAGTCTATTGCTCCTCACTTTCTCATTTCTAAATTCTCATTCTCTTTTCTTTTGTTAAGGATCTCAGAGAAAAAACTGTAGGTTGGAGCATTTTGAGCCCCAAAGCCTCCATTTAGCAAGCTAGCCTCTTTTAGCAGCATTACTTCAGGTAAACACTTTTCCCTTTTTTCTTATTGTGCTTGTTTTTGCATAGTTTGCGTTTAAAATTGTCTTCTTATGTGCCCTTTTTTCAGATAGCTGATAAGAAAATGACTCGTTTGGCCAAGATGAACGTGGCCAGAAAGTCCAGTGAATTCCCCATTCGATTGAGGTACACTTCCTAGATTGATATGATCAACACCCGAGGGGACGAGTACCCATCTGATACGCATTTAGACACGCACGACCATATCAGTGTCTTGCGGGATCCAAAGGAGCTGGACAAGTTGAGTGCTTATTTCAAAATCAAGGAACCTTTCAAGCCAGTTCTTGCGGGTCCGGCCGACAGGGCCTTTCAATGGAGGAAGGACGCACTATGCATCTACAGGGACACTCTAAGGGCAGGTAATAGACTCCCCTTTCACCCATTTATCCCTTTTTGCTAGCTGATGTGGGGATCAGTCCTTGCCAACTCCCTCCAAACTCTTGGAGGTTGATTCTGTGCTACTTGTCGTAATGCGCCAAGCACAACGTTCCTACTTCGGTTGCCGTTTTTAGAAAGATTTTTCAGTTCAAGAACAGTCCCGACAAGAATCCGGGGTGGGTTTCTTTGAACCAGCATCCAACTGTTCCCCACATAGTGAATGGGAAGTCCATTCCTGACAATAATTTGGGGTGGAAGAAAGATTTTTTGTATGTTCTTTGGGAGGGCGGTGATTGGGGCACCCTCTTTCGTTCATTTTTCGGGCTAGCTGTAGATGGGAGCCCTAATGATATAGTTTTGTCTGAGGAGGAGACCAAAGCTTTCAACCTCCTTACTCAAGATAATGGGACTTCTCACTCTTGGGATCTCATCAGGGAGACCGTTCTTGTAGAACATGGCCTTTCTCCCGTTCCTAAAAAGAGTATCTTTCCTTCCTTCTCTAGTTGTCTTTATTTCTTCCATCTTTTACCTTGCTAATTTCCCAACTCACTTTTCTTATTTGTTGTAGTGGCTGAGAAGATTGAGGAGGCTACAAAGCCTAAAGACCTGGAGACAACCAGGATGAAACGTGTTGGGAAGGTCTTCAAAGACCCGCGCCTCGGGGATCATTTCCCGGAGTTCCTACTCCAGGCAATGGAACCAGGCGGAGAAGGCCCCAGCCAACCTTTACGTACTAAACAAAAACCAGGGGCTTTCTTCCAACCCGCTTGGGGAATCCGGGGAAAGGATTCGATTGTTGGCAACACAGCGCTTGCCAAGGAATGGTCTATGCATTTCATTTCCCCGGTTGACTATCATGACCTTGTCCTTCAACAGGACTTGGAGGCTAACGAGTTTTTTGGAGCTCAGGCTTTGGCGATGGTACATCTTTTTCTTTTGGCATTCATAGCTTTTTGCCATAATTTTTCTTATTTCTCACTTTTGCTTTGTAACTTGTAGGCGAACGTCCATTTTCAAGGGGCGATTCACCAAGCCAAGGCTTGGAAATTTGGCCTAGAGGATGCGAACAAGAAGCTGGAGGAGGCCAACCAGAGGATAGAGGCTCTTGAAGCCCAACTCACCTCATCAACTTCTGACCTTGAAATGGCCCGGGCTGAGAATGTTATCCTCAAGACTCAAAATGACAAAGCTTTTGACGGCTAGATGGACACTCAGGAATTTAAGGATTTAATGGTGGAGCATGATGCCCTCCTACATCCAGTCAGCTATAAGGAAGGCTAGGATGCCGCTGTGGAGGCTATCCAGGACGAGTTTCTAGAAGTCCTTGAACAATCTTCCTTCCCTTGTCCTGTTCGAGTTCCAGCACTTGGGGGCGTTGCAGATAAACTAGCTGATCTGATTAAGGATGGCCCATCAGAAAGCCAGGGCTAAGGCCAAAAAAGGAAAGAGCTTGAATCCAGCTCTGAAGAGGAGGAATCTTCTTCTGAGGAGGAGACCGAGCCTGTCATAAAGAAGGCCAGGGTAGAAGAGCCTCCAAAGCCAGCGTCTCCTAAACCAGCGTCTTCTGCGGCCTCCAAGGCATCCGAGGATAGTTCCGAGGGAACCTCTGCGGAGACTTCCGAAGAGACATCCGAGGAGACTTCGGATAGTGGTTCCGAAGAATCTGAGCCTTTCAAGGCCTAAGTTTTATGTATTTCTTCTTTCCTAGACAATATTTAACTTTGTAATTGACTTTTATTATTCTCAGTTATATTTTCCCAAGCATCATCGTATTTTTTCTGAGTTTTCAAACTCAAGTTTATAACTTGGTTTTATCCTTCACAATGCATCAATATAATAGGCTAAGATTAAGTCGAATGCTTTTTATTATAGCTTGGAATTCTTGATACCTTACATGAAATGGGTTTAACCCTGATAAAATCTAAACATATCTTCTATAAAAAATCCTAAGCAAGAAAAGCTTCAAGGTGCCTTTAAACCTACTTGTCACTCTAACAAGTGAGAATCGTACTTTAACTGTTTTACACATAGTAAACCTTCAGGTTTTGGGCATGCCAAGTTCTCGGGACTTCAAAACCATCCATAGTCTCCGGCTTGTAGGTTCCTCTACCCTGAACGCTCTTGACTTTGTATGCCCCTTCCCAGTTTGGGGCAAGTTTCCCTTTCTGCCCTACACCAGAAGCTTCCACTTTCCTCAAGACTAAGTCACCTTGTTTGAAGAACCTTTCTTTAACCCTTAGGTTGTAGTAGAACGAAGCTTTTTTCTGATATTCCACTATCTTCGTATGTGCCTCATCTCGTACTTCATCAATTAGATTCAGGGCTAACGTTTGCCCTTCTTCATTTTTCTCAGCATTGAAATCTTGAATCCAGGGGGAGGAATGTGATATCTCTACAGGTACAACTACTTCTGCACCATATGCTAACATGAAGGGAGTTGCTCCAGTCGTGACTCTACAGGGAGTCCTATAGGCCCATAGTATTGTGAGTATTTCATCCACCCAGTTATTCCTTGACTTCTCGATCCTCTTCTTTAGTCCATCCAGGATTATTCGATTCGCCACTTTCGCTTGCCCATTGGCTTGCGGGTGAGCCACAGAGGTGAATCGCAACTCAATTTCATTCTCTTCACAATACTTCTTGAATTCCTCATTGTTGAATTGTGTTCCATTGTCAGTGACTAGGATGCGGGGAATTCCATACCGGCACATGATATTTTCCCACAGGAATTGTGCAACTTGCTTAGTTGTGATTTTGGCCAAAGGCTTGGCTTCAATCCACTTAGTAAAATAATCAATGGCTACAATCAGGAACTTCCTTTGTGATGTGACCATGGGGAAAGGCCCCAGTATATCCATTCCCCACATAGCAAAGGGGATGGGTAAGTTGATGGAGGTCAGCATCTCGGGGGGTTGTCTAACGACTGGTGCGTGCTTCTGACAGCGGTCACACTTTTTCACATATTCTTTGGCATCAGCCATCATTTCTGGCCAATAGAAGCCTAAACGGGTTATCTTATGAGCTAAGGCCCTGCCCCAAAGTATTGCCCACATATGCCTTCATGTACCTCTTCAAGAGCCAAGCGTGCCTCATCGGGCCTGAGACACCTTAAGTAGGGAACCACGAATGATCTTTTATACAGTATTCCATCTATCAATGAGTATCTTAGTGCTCGAACAACCAATTTTCGTGCTTCAGTAGCATCGTTCGGCAACCAACCAGTTTGAATATGAGTCTTAATAGGATCTATCCATGACGCCCCCAGACCTATAGGAGCTACAAGCTTAACATCAATGTTTCGTGTCTTCAGGACGGGAAGTACACACTTCCTGAACTTTCTTCTATATTAGATTAAGTAAACTTTGATAATGCATCTGCCTTAGCATTTTCGTCCCTTGGAATGTGCTCAACATGGCATTCATCGAATTGGGTCATCACGGCCCTTACTAGGCGGACATACTTAGCCATTGTATCATCCCTTGCCTAAAACTCTCCCTTCACCTGGGATATGACCGGCTTCGAGTCTCCACATACTTTTAGGTTCTTGACTCTAAGTGTCCCTGCTAAGCCAAGACCAGCTATCAGATCTTCATACTCTGCCTCATTGTTTGTGGTTGGGAAGTCTAACTTCATGGCATACTCAATTAAGAACCCATCGGGGCTTTGTAAAACCAAACCTGCCCCACTTGAATTTGTTTTTTATGCTCCATCAAAATAGAGAACCCAATATTCTTTCTCCTTATCATCTTTTTCTTTGTCCCCCTTATCAACTTCCTTGTCTTGAGGTATGGTATATTCCTGCCCCCTGACTTCTTGGTTGGGTATGGTACATTCCACCACGAAGTCAGCTAGTGCCTGGGCTTTTATTGCCGTTTGTGGTTTATACTTGATGTCGAATTCTCCCAGCTCTATTGCCCACTTGATCAACCTCCCACTAGCTTTAGGACTATGAATGATATTTCTCAGGGGCTGATTTGTTAGCACCTCAATTTGATGAGCCTCAAAGTAAAGACGTAACTTTCTTGAAGCCATTACCAAGGCTAGAGCAAATTTCTCAATAGTTGAATAATTCAACTCAGCACCATGCAGAATTTTGCTGACATAGTATACGGGTTTCTGGATTTTCAGTTCCTCCTTAACCAATACAGCGCTCAAGGCACTCTCTGAAACGGCTAAGTACAAGTATAAAACTTCATTCAAAGATGGTTTGGCCAACAATGGGGACTGGGCCATATATTTCTTTAATTCCTCGAATGCCTTCTAGTTTTCCTCACTCCATACAAAGTCGTTAATGTTCTTTAGTGACTTGAAGAACGACAAACACTTGTCCCCTGACTTGGAGATGAATCGTCCCAGCGCAGCAACCCTTCCTGTGAGCTTTTAAACAT
Source organism: Apium graveolens (assembly GCF_009905375.1). Lineage (NCBI taxonomy): Eukaryota > Viridiplantae > Streptophyta > Magnoliopsida > Apiales > Apiaceae > Apium > Apium graveolens. The sequence continues at coordinate 57,669,448 of NC_133650.1, forward strand.
CCTTGACAGTTTTTGGTGGCTCCATATCCAGGATTGCTTTTATTTTATCGGGGTTGGCCTCAATCCCTCTCTTGGAGACCATTAATCCCAAAAAATTTCCAAATCCTACTCCGAAAGCACACTTCGTAGGAAATTAACATCATCTTGTTGTACCTCAGGACCTCAAAAGCTTCCCTCAAATGGGTTATATGATCAGTCTTTACTAGACTCTTAACATGTCATCAACATAGACTTCCATAGTCTTGCCAATAAGATCCTTAAAAATTATATTTACCAACCTTTGATAGGTGGCTCCTGCATTCTTAAGACCAAATGCCATAACAAGATAACAATAAACACCAAAGTCAGTGATGAATGATACCTTTGGAATGTCATCCTTGTGCATCTTAATCTGATTGTATCCACTAAATCCATATATGAAGCTCAGCATCTCATGCCCAGCAATGGCATCTATCAAAGTATCGATCCTTGGCAACGAAAAACAGTCCTTAGGGCATGCATCATTCAGATCAGTGAAGTCTATACACATCCTCCATTTTCCATTGGCCTTCTTCACCATTACAGGGTTTGCTAACCATTCAGGATACTGTATCTCCTCAACGAAACCAGCTTCTAAGAGCTTCTCAACCTCTGGTTTTATAGCTTCTTGTCTTTTCGGGGCAAAGTTTCTTTTCTTTTGCTTCACTGTCTTCCGATTTAGTTCAACATTCAACTTGTGAGTAATCAGTTCTGGATCTATGCCTGGCATATCAGCTGCTGACCATGCAAACACATCACTATTTTCTTGCAAAAATTTCACCAACTTCCCTTTAAGGGGCTCCCCGAGCGTGGCTCCAATAAAAGTCACCTTCTCAGGATCTTCGGGGCTAAAGGAATTGAAACCAAGTCTTCTGCTGGCTTTCCTCTTTTCTCATCATTCTCTCAGATATCCAGATCTTCAATAGGAAGAACCTGCCCCCCAACTCAATCTGCCCTCAAAGAGGCGACATAACAGCTTCTAGCCATTTTTTGATCTCCTCTCTCTTCTCCGATCCCATCCCGGGTGGGAAACTTCGTAACTGAATGGTAGGAAGAAGGGACTGCCTTGAAGGCGTGTATCCATGTTCTTCCCATTATAGCGTTGTAAGTCGAACTAGCCTTAACCACCACAAAGTCCAACATCTGAGTTGCTTGCCTTGGCTCCTGTCCTATGGTTGTTGGCAACTTGATTATCCCTTCTACGGGGCACTCCACTCCCGTAAATCCATATATTGGCATGTCGGTTGGGGTCAATTGGGAGTCGTTATATCCCATCCTCAAAAAGGTGTCATGGAGCAAGATATCCACTGAAGCACCATTATCCACAAGGACCCTTCTGTTAGGGCGAAAATACGCGCTAATATTCACGCAAGTATACGCGTTCGCAAGTAATATAGAATACTTTCTAGTTCGTTCCCACAGAGACTCAGACTGAATTATTGTCTAATTTAACTCACTCACCAATGTATGATTACTTCTCAATGTTAAAATAATAACACTTAAAATTGTTGATTAAATATTAACTATAATTAACTACTTAATTAACCACTTAACTAACACTTCAATTTATCAATAATAAAACACTCATGAGATCACAACTTCATTATTACTTCCTTCTTTAGCCATTGTAATTACCTTTAGCATGTGACAGTGATGATATTAATCGAATAACACGAAACTGATAAAAGCTAACTTTCATTGTACTAATACCATTCTACCAAGCATCCATAATTAAGATAGAAGTTGAATAGTCATCAATTATGTTGAGTTCCTATATGTCTACAGAAATTGACAACACAACGATTTAAGCACAAGTTATTCCTTTTGATTACATAGGGTAAATAAAACTGTTAGAGTTACCCACTAATCATGCACAACGTACATGAACCTATGCTAGCATGGCAAGTTCTAAATCTCAAGATCCACCGTCGCTTCACAAGAGATTAACACCCTATCTTATATGTTCGCGACGCACATAAGACGAATACGCACAACCAATACTAGATATCATACAATCATCACACACTAAAGTATTAAACAATTACTAAAGAATTCCATAATAAATCCATTGCAACCCCATGATCACGATTAGCCCATAATAGCACTTATCGTCATCATGGGTTCATATGAAATCATGATAAACAAACACAAGAAAATAATAACTAAACTAATTATATTAAAACAGAGTACGTCACAAGAGTAAATAAGTTAAAGCAAGAAAACTAGCATCCAACGTTACAACGAAACAAGAATCACAAGAATATATGCTTCCTCTTCGTTGCGGTGTGCTAAATCGGTCTTCTTCCTTATCTCCTTCGCTCCTTGCGTAAAAACACAATCTTCTTCAATCCACACTTGTGAAAACGTCTCAAATCTACTTATATAATAGTCCCATAAAACTCAGATTACATAGAAGTGGAAACCAAACAGAAGTAGAAGTCCTAAAATAATTTGTCTTTTTTCCCGACCCTGCGTGGCCGCTCAGCATAGCTGAGCGGGCGCTCAGACCTCTACTGGAAAAAATCTAATTTTGCTCCGTTTCTTCGCCGTAATCTGCCCGTTTCTTTCCTCTCGCAATGGTGAACACATGCCAAGGCTTATTCTTGATGATTCCTCCCCCGAAATGCAACTAAAACCCTTAAATTCATAAACACTAGAAAAACACATCAAATACACAAAATACTTGATTTCAAGACACCAATTTAAGCCATTTTAAGACGTTCTAAGTGGTATAAAATGCCACTTATCACACCCCCAAACTTAAATCGATGCTTGTCCTTAAGCGTCACAGACTCAAAAACAAATAAAAACATGCATGAATACAATCTATATGAAAATGCAGCAATCCCCCTTACTATAATTAACCAACCAAATTGCCACATCTCAACGAATGCAGTTAGACAACTAAAGATCAATAACTCATGCAAACGGATATACAGCCAGAACGTGGTGTGTGCAAATGCTTAACAGATATGCTTCGGAACTAGACCAATTACTATGACTAGACTATCCTCAAGGCAATCCTACGATTATACAAAGAATAAAAATTCTAGGCACAAAGTGATATACAACACTACAAGAACTCTGGAGCTTATTACGGAATCGTGCTTTTTATTTACAACTCAAATGCTTATTTGACCGTGCAATGAGCGAGGTCCACAAAAGACTTATACAATGGTATCCATGTAACGAGCATTAGGTTAGCGGATCCCAGACTCTAAAAGCCTTAGGTCACTATGCACAAAGTCCCCTAAGAACTTAATAACTCGAATACCAAAGAGCACACTCTTGATCAATTATGCATAAACTATTTTTTTTTAACTTCTGAGCAAGTGCGTTTCGCTCCATCTTGCTCAACCCTAGACTACTCGCACCATATGCGAGCCGGCTACTAGCCATTTGACGCCTAGCCACAACTAGCAACAACTTCCATATTTTTTTTCTCCAAATTTTTTTTTTCTTTTTCATGCCTTTATCACTAAGAACCTATAATCGAATTCTAAGCATAATAAGTAGATTGACCTTGAAAACAACCAAATCATAACAACAATCTAGCCCTTACGCATTCTCTAAGACTTAGTGGATTTACAATTGTTTCTAGCATGCATATCAACCTACACAACTTAATATCACTTTAATGCTATCACTACACTCGCATCAATATCACAATTCAGTCGATAAATCATTGCAAAAGGGATCATGGTAAATGCATGAGCTACATGACATTCATTACAAAAAAAAACTATATGGCATAAATTATGCAACTATATGAACTAAACTATCATGAATATGCAACTATATGACACACACACAATATTCCTTAACTACCACCCCCAAACTAAAAATCTTCACTGTCCTCAGTGAAAGTAGTAGGAAGGAACACAGGGTATACCTACTCGGAGTCATCATCATCATCACCCTCAGTGGGTGGAGTATCAGGCGGCGGGTATGCAGAGTCCTCACCAAAAACTGGCCACTGGATATCAGCTCTAAGGCCTCGAAAAGCAGTCCCTAACGCAAGGGTGAGCTCCTGAGCAAACCTGCTCTGCGTCTCATACATGGCATCCATCCGCCGTGAAAGCCTCCTATACTGGGCATCAACCATCCCAGCACCCTCCTGAGCTCTCGAAGAACCAGCCTCATCACGCCCTGGCCTAGCCATAGTAGCACCTCGTGCTGGACGCCCTCCTGGGAGACGATAACCCAGCCCATGCTCCTCAGGCTCACCACCGGTCCACTCCTGCATCCCATTCAGAGTGCCAGAATCAATCGGAGCTGCTGGCAACTGCAACTGCTCATGAGCCGGCCAGTTCACTCCCACTGCTCGGCATAGCTTCGTAACCGTAGATGCATAAGGGATGTTCATATGCTTCGCTCCCCTCAAAAACTTCAGAATTCCTTGGTAGATAAACTCACTAAGGTCCACATAGTATTCCTCATTCAGAATTCCCCACAACAACTGTGCTCTCTCAACTGTGACCTCGTGTGCATGCGAAGAAGGCAAAATATTAGCACAAATAAATGCATTCCATGCACGGGCATACCTGTTCATGGCGATCGCCGGAAAGTGACGATACTCATTAGTGCCGGTCCTGCAGGTCCAAACTGTGCCTGGTCGACAGAGAGTCGCACAAATCAAATCCAAGTCAAAATCCTCAGCAGTCTTTTCATTCCAATTCTCCTCCTCGGGCTTCCTCTCTCGCTGTCCAATCACACGGCGAATCGCCGCAGGATGATAATCAACCGTCAGCCCTTGGACCACAGAAAACCCATTCTTTTCGGCCTTCGCGTTCGCGTAGAACTCGCGAACAACGCTCATCGGTACCGCTTCGGGTGACTCACAAAAAGCTATCCACCCCTTCTCTGCAATCATGGGCAGCAACTCACCATCCCTCCCCGATGGTAAAAACCCCCTCTCCTTCAGAATCGGCTTCCCCAACAGCCTATTGTACTCCTCCTCTGCGGCTCTGTCAGTTAACCGAGGCCTTGCAGGAGTACCCCTCGATGAATCAGCAGTAGGAACTGTGTTGTTGCTGTCAATAGTGCGTGCTCTCTTGGGTGCCATTGATTCGTGAATAAAAGTGTGTAAGAACTGATTTTTTTGATGTTTGTGAGAGGGTTTAAGTGTAGGAAGTTTTGTGGGAGATATGTAGGATAGGTGTATGTATATATAGGGTGTGGATTAGATTAGGGTTTGGGAATTAAGGGATAAAATGATGGGGTAGTGGTAACAACTCGTGGGTTTATGGGCTAAAACTGTTTTTGTGTTTTTTTTTTCTGAACTGTAAAAAAAATTCTGGTACTCGACCCCTGAGCGGTCGCTCAGCAAAATGAGCGGGCGCTCAGCTTGCTGCGCGGTCGCTCAGCAAAGCTGAGCGGGCACTCAGCTTGCTGCGCGGTCGCTCAGCAAAGCTGAGCGGGCGCTCATGGGGTCACTGGAATTTTTTTTTTAGCCCCTGTTTTCTGATTTTTTTTGTGTTTTTAGATAGGTTATTAACTTCTAAGGGTTCCTGTAACAACAATTCATGGGTTGCCTCCCACGCAGCGCTTCTTTTTCATCATTAGCTTGACGTTTCGTACCCTTCTAAAGTAGTCAACGAAATGGCACTAACCACTTCTCGGTTTGCCATGTCCCCATAGTAGTGCTTCAACCGCTGACCGTTAACCTTGAATGCTTGGTCCAGATCATTCTCAAAAATTTCCACCGCTCCATGTGGAAACACAGTTTTGACAATAAAAGGTCCAGACCACCTTGATTTCAACTTCCCAGGAAAAAGTCGGAGCCGAGAGTTGAATAAAAGAACATTTTTGCCCTGGCACAAATAACTTAGGATGTAGCTTCCTATCGTGCCACCTCTTCACCTTTTCCTTATACATTTTGTTATTCTCGTACGCTTGAAGTCGAAATTCATCAAGTTCATTAAGCTGAAGCATTCTTTTCTTACCAGCTGCATCTAAATCCAGGTTCAACTTCTTCAATGCCCAGTAGGCCTTATGCTCAAGCTCCGCAGGTAGATGACATCCCTTACCGTACACCAACTGAAACGGTGACATCCCAAGTGGAGTTTTGTATGCTGTTCTGTAAGCCCAGACAGCTTCATCGAGCTTTAAAGACCAATCCTTCCTTGACGGACAAACAACCTTCTCTAGAATGCGCTTTATCTCTCTGTTAGACACTTCCGCTTGACCATTTGTTTGCGGATGATAGGCAGTAGCTACTCGATGATTCACATTATAACGCTGCATCATAGAAGTGAACTTACGGTTGCAAAAATGCGATCCTTCATCACTTATGATTACCCGCGGTGTTCCAAACCTTTTAAAAATTTGCTTATGAAGAAAATTTAGCACTGCCTTTGCATCATTTGTCGGTAAAGCTTTAACTTCGACCCATTTTGAGACATAATCGACTGCCAGCAAGATGTACTGATTATTGCAAGACGAGATAAAAGGCCCCATGAAATCGATTCCCCACACATCAAAGACCTCGACTTCAAGCATCACATTTAATGGCATATCATCCTTCCTTGACAAATTTCCCACTCTTTGGCAATGATCACACCTTAAAACAAACTGATGAGCATCCTTGAACAAAGTAGGCCAGAAAAAACCTGCTTGCAGAATACGAGCTGCCGTCTTCTCACCACCATAGTGTCCACCATAAACCGTGGAATGGCAGTCTCGTAATATCCCCTCCGTCTCACAGAACGGGATATATCTCCTGATGATCTGGTCAGCTCCCTGTCTAAACAAATATGGTTCATCCCACATATACCACTTCACCTCATGCAGAAACTTCTTCTTTTGAGCGGATGTCAAATTAGGAGGCATTATACTGCTGACGAGATAGTTTACAATATCTGCAAACCATGGTTCTTCCTCCTGAATTGCAAACAACTGCTCATCCGGAAAAGATTCATTGATTAACGTCCTATCTTGTGAAGTGGAATCGGGATTCTCCAACCTAGAGAGATGGTCAGCTACTTGATTCTCAGTACCTTTTCTATCTTTGATCTCTAACTCAAATTCCTGAAGTAAAAGCACCCAACGAATGAGTCTCGGCTTCGAATCCTTCTTGGAAACTAGATAGCGAATAGCTGCATGATCAGTGAATACTGTTACTTTTGTACCAAGTAGATACGATCGAAATTTCTCAAAACCAAATACTATAGCCAAAAGCTCCTTCTCAGTAGTGGTGTAGTTCAATTGGGCACCATTTAAAGTCTTACTCGCATAGTAGACCACATGGAAGAGGTTTTTCTTGCGCTGTCCCAGAACTGCACCTACCGCATAATCACTCGTATCACACATCATCTCAAACGGTTCCATCCAATCTGGTGCTGTAATAACTGGTGCAGTGATCAAACTCTTCTTGAGAGTCTCGAATGCTGCCAAACATTCATCATCAAATTTGAAAGGCACATCTTTCTCAAGCAGATTGCACAACGGCTTAGATATCTTTGAAAAGTCCTTGATGAATCACCGATAAAAACCTGCATGACCAAGAAAACTACGGATTCCTTTCACAGAATTAGGTGGGGGAAGATTTTCAATGACTCCCACCTTGGCCTTGTCCACCTCCAGACCCTTGCTAGAGACCTTATGCCTAAGGATAATGCCTTCACGCACCATAAAATGACATTTCTCCCAATTGAGCACCAAATTAGTTTCCACGCATCTTTTGAGTACGGCGCGCAGATTATTCAAACATTCATCATATGAGTGTCCAAAGACGGAGAAGTCATCCATGAACACTTCGACGTTATTTCCAATCATGTCAGAGAATATAGCCATCATACATCTCTGAAAAGTGGTCGGGGCGCCACATAACCCAAACGAAACTCTGCGAAAAGCAAACGTGCCAAATGGACAAGTGAAGGTAGTCTTTTCCTGATCCTCAGGTGCAATACAAATCTGATTATACCCGGAATAACCATCCAGAAGACAAAAATACTCATGACCCGCCAATCTGTCAAGCATCTGATCAATAAATGGAAGAGGGAAGTGATCCTTCCTTGTGGCTTTGTTCAATTTTCTATAATCCATGTATACTCTCCATCATGTAACTGTTCGAGTAGGGATGAGCTCATTCTTTTCATTTGCGACCACAGTGATACCTCCTTTCTTAGGTACACATTGTACGGGGCTCACCCACGAGCTGTCAGAAATAGGATAAATGATGCCTGCATCAAGCCATTTCAGAATTTCTTTCTTCACCACTTCCTTCATGATGGGATTCAGTCTTCGCTGCTGTTCCACAGTTGGCTTACTACCTTCCTCTAGCAGAATTTTATGCATACAATATGAAGGACTTATCCCCTTGATGTCTGTTATGGTCCATCCTATAGCCGATTTGAATTCTCTCAAAATCCTTAAGAGTTTGTCTTCCTCACTACCTGAAAGATCAGATGAAATAATAACAGGTAACGTAGATGAATCACCTAAAAAAGCATACCTCAAGTGTTCAGGTAATGGCTTGAGCTCCAAGGTAGGTGCTTCCTCTATTGATGGTTTAAGCTTCCCTTCAGCATTCTTAAGGTCAGAAGTACCAAGAGATTCAAATGGTATGTCCAGCTTTCGCTTCCAGGGAGAAGCATTCAGATATTGTAATTGCTCGTTGCCATCTTCATCATCGCTGTCAAAATCCCCCACTAAGGCCTTTTCCAATGCATCAGACATTAGCATGCGATCGAGTTCCGAAGTAACCGCATAATCAATCACATCCAATTTTAAGCACTCCTCATCTTCTGTAGGGAATTTCATTGCCTTGAATACGTTGAAGGTCACATCCTGATCTTGGACCCGCATAGTGAGTTCCCCTTTTTGCACATCTATCAAGGTACGACCAGTAGCCAAGAAAGGCCTTCCCAAGATTATGGGAATCTTCTTATCTTCCTCAAAATCCAGAATAACAAAATCTGCTGGAAAGAAGAGCTTATCCACCTTGATGAGCACATCCTCAACTATGCCCCTTGGGTAAGTAATGGAACGGTCAGCCAATTGTAGCGACATGTATGTGGGTTTTGGATCAGGCAGATCCAGCTTTTTAAAGATCGACAACGGCATCAGATTAATGCTTGCTCCCAAATCACAAAGGCACTTGTCAAAAGTCAGATTGCCAATGGTGCAAGGAATGGTGAAGCTTCCTGGATCTTTCAGTTTTGGTGGTAACTTTTGCTGCAGAACAACGCTGCATTCTTCCGTGAGAGCAACGGTTTCAAGGTCATCCAGTTTCACCTTCCTTGAAAGAATAGTCTTCATAAACTTCGCATAATTAGGCATTTGTTCCAGAGCCTCAGCGAAAGGTATATTGATGTGCAGTTTCTTGAACACCTCCAGAAACTTCCCGAACTGTCTATCCAGCTTTTGTTACTGCAATCTCTTAGGAAAAGGTGGTGGAGGATAGAGTTGTTTCTCCCCTGTATTAGCCTCAGGCAGAGTGTGTTCAACAGTAGTCTTCCTTGGTTCCGCCACTTTTTCCTTTTGCTTAGATTCTTCATCTCTAATTTCAGCTTCTACTTCTTTTGCCTTTTCAGCATCAGCCACTTTTCCAGACCTTAAGGTAATAGCCTTGACTTGCTCTTTAGCTTCCTTCCTGCCTGGTACTTCCGTATCACTGGGAAGAGTGCCAGGTTGATGATTGAGCACTATATTGGCTAATTGACCGATTTGATTTTCCAAGGTCTTGATGGAAACCGCCTGACTCTTGCACAACAGCTTAAGTTCCTCAAAATCAGCACTAGTAGGTGCAGCTGTACTTCCCTGTTGAGGATATGATTGCCCTGTAGCATACTGCTGTGGTTGCTGGAATCCAGGTGGGTTAAACTGTTTACTCACTCCTTGCTGATATGGTGGCTGAATAGCATTCTGATTATTCCCCCAGCTAAAATTTGGATGATTTCTATTGTTAGGATGATAGGTCGCTGGCACAGGCTGCTATTGTCGCTGATAATTATTCATGTACTGAACAGATTCGTTGACAAGAGAACACTGATTCGTAGCATGAGAACCTGCACAAAGCTCACAAACCATAGCTATTTGATTAACTCCATATGTAGCCAGAGAATCAACCTTCATTGATAGCGCTTGGAGCTGGGCTGCAATAGCGGTGGCTGCATCAACTTCCAGAATACCTGCTACCTTGCCTGACGTCATCCTCTGAGTTGGGTTTTGATGCTCATTCGCAGCCATCGTCTCTATAAGATTATACGCCTCAGTATAGCTTTTAGCCCATAAGGCGCCTCCAGCTGCTGCATCGAGCATGGGCCGAGATTGGGCCCCCAAACCATTATAGAAACCAGTGATCACCATCCAATCCGGCATTCCATGATGTGGACATTTCTCAACATTTCCTTGTAGCGTTCCCAAGCCTCGCACATAGATTCTGTAGGTTGCTGTGCAAACTGAGTAAGAGCACTCCTCATAGCAACAGTCTTTGCCATCGGATAAAACTTCACCATAAACTTTTGCGCAAGATCTTGCCACGTAGTGATGGACCCAGCTGGTTCAGAATGTAACCAGTCTTTAGCCTTGTCCCTCAGTGAGAATGGGAAAAGCCTCAACTTGATAGCCTCATCAGTCACGCCATTATACTTAAAAGTGCTGCAGATCTCGACAAAATTCCTTATGTGCATGTTGGGGTCTTCAGTTGCCGCTCCTCCAAAAGAAACAGAATTCTGTACCATCTGAATAGTGCCCGGCTTGATTTCAAAGGTGTTAGCTTGAATAGCCGGATGAAGGATGCTTGACTGAATGTCATCAATTTTAGGCCGAGAAAAATCCATAAGAGCTAGATCAGCTTGAACAATACGATCTCCCATGTTTACTGGTTCTTTCTGCTCAGTTCCTGAATCCGAATCCTCAAAATCTAACTTCTCCAGAATATCAAGAACTTCGTCTGTCTCCTCAGCTGTATCTAAAGTCCTCTTGCGAGCACGAGAACGAGTTTGCATAAACGCTTGCTAAACTACCTGAAACACAACCGGAAAAAATAAGTAACTACTACGTCCTAATCACTGAGTCCTAATGACCAATGATGGTAAGTACATAAACTAAACAAATACGCCGAGTCCCCGGCAGCGGCGCCAAAAACTTGTTAGGGCGAAAATACACGCTAATATTCACGCAAGTATACGCATTCGCAAGTAATATAGAATACTTTCTAGTTCGTTCCCACAGAGACTCAGACTGAATTATTATCTAATTTAACTCACTCACCAATGTATGATTACTTCTCAATGTTAAGATAATAACACTTAAAATTGTTGATTAAATATTAACTACAATTAACTACTTAATTAACCACTTAACTAACACTTCAATTTATCAATAATAAAACACTCATGAGATCACAACTTCATTATTACTTCCTTCTATAGCCATTGTTATTACCTTTAGCATGTGACAGTGATGATATTAATCGAATAACACGAAACTGATAAAAGCTAACTTTCATTGTACTAATACCATTCTACCAAGCATCCATAATTAAGATAGAAGTTGAATAGTCATCAATTATGTTGAGTTCCTATATGTCTACAGAAATTGACAACACAACGATTTAAGCACAAGTTATTCCTTTTGATTACATAGGGCAAATAAAATTGTTAGAGTTACCCACTAATCATGCACAACGTACATGAACCTATGCTAGCATGGCAAGTTCTAAATCTCAAGATCCACCGTCGCTTCACAAGAGATTAACACCCTATCTTATATGTTCGCGACGCACATAAGACGAATACGCACAACCAATACTAGATATCATACAATCATCACACACTAAAGTATTAAACAATTACTAAAGAATTCCATAATAAATCCATTGCAACCTCATGATCACGATTAGCCCATAATAGCACTTATCGTCATCATGGGTTCATATGAAATCATGATAAACAAACACAAGAAAATAATAACTAAACTAATTATATTAAAACAGAGTACGTCACAAGAGTAAATAAGTTAAAGCAAGAAAACTAGCATCCAACGTTACAACGAAACAAGAATCACAAGAATATATGTTTCCTCTTCGTTGCGGTGTGCTAAATCGGTCTTCTTCCTTATCTCCTTCACTCCTTGCGTAAAAACACAATCTTCTTCAATCCACACTTGTGAAAATGTCTCAAATCTACTTATATAATAGTCCCATAAAACTCAGATTACATAGAAGTGGAAACCAAACAGAAGTAGAAGTCCTAAAATAATTTGTCTTTTTTCCCGACCCTGCGCGGCCGCTCAGCATAGCTGAGCGGGCGCTCAGCTTGCTGCGCGGCCGCTCAGCAATGCTGAGCGGGCGCTCAGACCTCTACTGGAAAAAATCTGATTTTGCTCCGTTTCTTCGCCGTAATCTGCCCGTTTCTTTCCTCTCGCAATGGTGAACACATGCCAAGGCTTATTCTTGATGATTCCTCCCCCGAAATGCAACTAAAACCCTGAAATGCATAAACACTAGAAAAACGCATCAAATACACAAAATACTTGATTTCAAGACACCAATTTAAGTCATTTTAAGACGTTCTAAGTGGTATAAATGCCACTTATCACCTTCTCACTGGGCTGTTCTCTATTATCGGGATTATAACCAACGGGTCATCATGGGGAAATTTCACACCCTCCAGATCAGAATCATCAAAAGACATTGTTACTCCTGTCCTGGCCCTCTTTGGGGCTTCCCCAACAATATGTATAACTTCTCGGGCATACGCTTTCCTGGAGTTTTTTGGATAACCCAGCAGCAGTTGGTCCTCCAAAAATTGTGTTTATCACAGGCCCTCGGGGTCGTGGTCCTCTGAAGATTGTATTTATCACCGGTCCCCTAGGCTGGGGATTCCGCCCCTGATCATCTTGGTTCCTCCTACGATCTTCAAAGTTCTTTCTTCCATTGTTATTCCTATCCCCTCCATCTCCAGTATACTTGTTCAACCTCCCTTTTCTAAGAAGGAACTCAATTTCATCTTTCAGTTGCCTACACTCATCGGTGTCATGATCCATATCCTTGTGAAATCTATAATACTTGCTCTTATCTAACTTGGCAGGATCGGCCTTCAAGGGCTTAGGCCAGTCAATATCTCGATCTTTCTCGATTTCCTTTAAAATTTGGCTCCTTGGAGCATTCAGCTTAGCATACTCAGTAAATTTTTATCCAGGTCCTCCTCTCTTGGGAGTTGAGTAAGTATTCTGCTTAGTTCTAGGATACTTGTCCTTAGCAATGTATTCTAGATCGGTCTTCCGCTTCTTGCCTCCTACGGGCTCGTTGCTCATGACCGTCTTCCTCATACTCTCTTTCACTTTGATATACTTCTCTGCCTTATCTTGGAGCTGCAGCATGCTTTCAGGGGGCGTTTGGCCAAGGACATCTTGAAAAACTCATCTCTAGTTCCCTGTTGCAGTGCTATCATGGCTACCTTATCATCAAGGTCCGGGACTTTTAAAGCTTCCTTTGTGAAATGATTCAGGTAGTCTCTTAAGGATTCCTTCGCCCCCTGCATAATGCTCATGAGGGATGCTGAACTTTTTCATGCACTCTCCCACTGATAAATTGCTTAATAAAAGCCTGACTTAATTCTCTGAAGGACCCAATAGAGTTTGGGGGTAAACGAATATACCACCTTTGAGCCATACCCGACAGGATTTGAGGAAAGGCCTGACACTTAATAGCATCATTCACGGGCTGCAACAGCAGTACATTAGAGAATGTCCTAACATGATTAGCGGGATCTCCCGTGCCATCATAAACTTTGATAGTTGGCATCTTGAACTTCCTTGAGATATGGGCATTCATTATTTCTTCAATGAAGGGCGGAGTAGGATCATCAGGATCTCCAAGGGGAAGAAGATTGCTAGGATCAGCCCTTGGGACAATAACCCTTCTCCGTGTTGGACCATCCAGGTCTATGATAGGTGGAGGATTTCTTCCCCTAGGAGGTAGTGGGGGTCTGGTGGTCTGGTGCGCCTCCAAGTCGCGCTTCAGCCTTTGAATCTCAGCCTCGTTAGCCCTGATCCTTTCCTGCACTTCTTGGAGATTCGTCCCTTGGGTGCTCCTAGGACGTTGGCTACCATCAGCCACCGGCTCTTTGCCAGCACGTCTCCTTCTTGGGGCTACTTCATCATCCGAAGATTCAGAGTCTCACTCAGTGTAAGGGCCAGAAAATTCCTGATCCTCAGGGATAGGAGCCAAACCTCGTATGTATGGGGCGATCGCCCTCGTGCTTCACTCCGTCCAGCATATCCACTTCCTCCAACCTCGGGGTAAAGGGGCATCCCATAAGGGGGGATAGTAGTCACAATAGTTGAATATTCGTACCCAACGGGTAGAGAATTCACAGGTGTATGTAGTTGTTGAACTTGGGGATTCATACCTTGAATAGCCGAGGGAATCGTTCCTTGTGACTGAGGTTCAGTTACCCCTATCTAGGCTTCTCCTTGGGTGGCTGCATAAGTTGAATGAGGAGGTACCTCCATGGTTGACGAAATCACTTGGGTTGTCCCCGCTGGTGTTCCTTCCTCAAGAGTTCTAATTGT